>NW_016690346.1:748320-755727 GCF_001604755.1 Lepidothrix coronata | reverse complement strand
GTTTTGATCAAAACTAATGTTTTAGGAGCAAAACAAATTTGGTTGATAAATTTGTTCTGGCCCTAATTTCCATTTCCTTCTTTTTCCCTGTCCAGAATAGTGAGGTGCAGAGAGCATGGAGGCACAGTGCAGTTTTTAGCTGGTATTTGGACGTTATTTAAAAAAAAAAAAAAAAAGAAGAATTGATCTCTTCCCAAGCAGGGAGCATCAGCTGTACTTCCTTGTGTTTCCCAGTCCTTAGCTTCCTGGGACAGCAATTAAAATAGATCCCAGGTGGCTTAAAAATCTTGAATCACATCAAAACCACAGAAGCTTCTTTCTATCAACAGCAGTTTCTTAAAAGGGGTGGAAACTGTTTCTTGCAAATGTTCTCCTGCACTTCAGTAGACAGCATTAGTCCCAGATGAAGGCTGCAAAGTGAAAAACATCAGCTGAGAACAGCAATTATGATTTCTAGTGATTTGGAAGGGAGTCACATCTGGGTACCTGGGAGAAGAATCCAGCCCAGATATGGCCCCAAATGGCATGTTTTTCTGTGCATTGTGCCTAGATCACAATCAGCAAAAAGATTTTGTGGGAGAGGAGGGGAAGAAGAGGAAGCTGCCAATGAGAGGATATTCTTTGCTCATAAATCCCAATGCATTGAAACACAGATTAGACCCCTGCTTTCTTTTTAACCATCCCCTGCCTAGAGTCACTGAATCCTGAAATTTGCTGAACTGTTCAGCTCACGTCTGCCCTGAAGTAATGAATTGGCAGGCCTATTTCTAACGGTGATTAATGAAGCTTTTCAGAGGCAACCCATTATTTGATCCAAAGTTAAAACAGTGGTTCATCATTAATCACTACAGGACATAGGCTCACAGATTCATAATTCTCAGCAAGCCCATTTCATTAAGGGTCCCTCTCTTTCTTTTGTTAACCCAGGGCTCCCCTGTCTCCCCACCCCTCATGGATGCCTTCCCAGCACTCCATTTCCAGGTCTGCTCAAAGAAAAATTCACATGTTTTTCAGGCTCTGTAGCCTCTCAAAACTACAAAATCTTCTTTTAGATTTCAAAAATTCCCCTTCCCACAGAAAAATGTATCCGATTATCAAATATGAGCCAACATTGGCACCCAGTGGCTGAACAGATTAATCACAGATACATATTCCCCCGAGCCCACCTTTCCTATTCTTCAAAGACAGGTTTTCCTCTGGGGTGTACGTGATACTCTTACACAGCCTTCCAGCTCTAGGCTTTGTAGGCATGGCTGTGAACTAGTTATGCTAAGAGAAGGAAAATGCAGGTTGTGGCTGGTCCTCCCCTCTGCCAGAGTCCATCAAAATCACTCCACAGAAGTCACAAGGTGGGACTAACATCATCAAAGTGCACGTGGTGAGGAGCTTGGCTCCCAGAAGGCTACGGCACACACACGGCATCATTTGGCACCCAGCAGACATACTGGGTCTGCTCCTGAGTTTGTGAGTCCTGCTCCCCTGCAGGGCTGCAAGACATTCAAATTGGTATGAGTGGTCTTAGGAAAAGTCATATTGAGCCTTTTATCTCTAAACCATCTTCCTGAACTTGCCAATTACTTGACCTGGGGGATTGTGGTGGGTTGACTTTGGCTGGATGCCAGGTACCCACTAAGCCACCCTATCACCCCCCTCCTCAGCTGGGCAGGGCAAGGCAGGCAGAAAATAAGATAGAGAAAAACTCTTGGGTCAAGATAAATACAGTTTAATAAAGCAAAAGCAAAGGCTATGCACAGAAGCAAAGGAAAACAAAATATTTATTCTCTACTTCCAATCAGCAGGTGATGCACAGATAGTTCCTGAGAAATAAGGTTTCAGTATATGTAGTAGTTGCTCTGGAAGACAAATATCTTATACATCCCGAAGTTCTGATGAGGTCAGGAATCGGGTCATCTCTGCTTCCTGTCTGAATTCTCTCATTCCTTCAGGATCAGCTTCTTGAACAAACTTTTCCTCTTCTTTCTCCACTTCTAACTGATGATGTGAATCCATTGTTTTCTTTGTCAACTTTCTTTTCCACTACGGGGACAGTGACTGTAGTTGTTGTTTGGATCTCTGTCTCAACCACAGTCCTCTGAGAGTACTGAACTGTGGCTCAATGGGCACAGATCAGGCACCAGTACAGTGATGGAAACTGGTTTTCATTGGGGTGGGGAAGGCACTCTTCTGTCAGGTGGCATGTCAATTTATCAGGATTGCTTGCCTGTTCAGGTGTAAAGTCCCAGGCTATGGGAGGTGATAACCATCCTAGAAACCTGCCCAAATCCTTTCACATGCCCTGCCACCCAGAGATCTCTTGCCTCAGGACACATTTCAGTATCACCTGACCCAAAAATTGTCTTCTCTTACACCAGGATGACACCAGATTCCACAAACCACATACTATGCTACATTGATAATTAGTGGTATTAAAGTGTTCGTAAGGATGAACAAGAATCTCAGGTACTCTACCCCTTCCTCTCAGTTTTTATATCTGGAATATCTCTTTGGCCAGTTTGGGTCATCTGGCCTGGCTATGTCCCATCTCAAGATCTTGTCCACTCCCAGCCTACTGATGAGGGTAGAATATTGAAGAGGTAGCCTTGGTGCTGTGTGAGCACTGCTCAGCAGTAGCCAAAACACTGGTGTGTTATCAACACCTTTCTAGCTACCGGTAGGAAGAGCGGTGCTGTGAGGGCTGCTACAGGGAATATTAACTTCTGCTCAGTCAGACCTAATACAGAGAAGCAATGACAGAAAAGCTGGATGATGGCTGGCACGTAAAGGGACAATCCCAAACTACTACTGTTTCAGATGGTGCCAGGGAAGCACTGACTGTGCCTAATGGACATTCATTGGCAGTACTTTGCCATAGCCCCCAAAACATACCAAGAGTACCTGCTCCTTGGCTCTAGTCACATTGAAAGCAGCAGGAACATCAGAAAAAGGGGATCCAATACCTTCAAAGGTGTTTCAAAATCAGAAGATAAAGGGCAGAAAAGAACTTTCCAATAACTTTGCAAAAGTATTTAGTTCTGACAAAGCTGAAACATTTAATTAACAAATAAAAAACTAGTTCACTGATTTAATGTAAAAAACATTAAGGCGTGATATTAAAATGCTTTAATACATACAGGGTATACATCTGATATTCAGCAATTCAATAGAATAATATAGTAAGTAATTTATATATGAGTGTAACATGAAATTAAAATATATAAATTTCAAATAAATCCTTTTCTATCCTTTAGAAATAGACAACTTGGCTTGATCCCATCAGAGGAACAGATGTGAAATATTCCATTAGTCCTTTTAGCCAGAACCAACTTCTCCAGTCACCAATTTGAAAATGTTTCATCAGCTTTAATCATAATGTCTCTAATCAGAGGTAAAAATTAAGGCACAGAGGAGTAAATGGCTTTTTGTTTAAGTCTACACAGAAAGCTATTTGAAGAATCATGAACTGTTTTCCCTACAAGACAGTGCTCCTTCCAGCACTTATTATGACGATGTTCATACAGCTGTAGTGTTAATTAATGAGAAGCTATATTCAGGTTTTCAAACAGTGCTTTACTGTACCTTAATCCATTTGAGAATCCGTCTTTTCATTCCTTCCCTGTTACATTTACCTCCAACCCATTAAGCAATGTTATAGACATGGAAGAGAGCAAGATGCTGGTGCCTTTCACTGGAAATGCAGATGCTGCATGGGCTTGAAAGCAGTACCTAAACACAGATGTTCATTGGCTTACAAAATTGGCACCTGGACATCAAAAGGAAAAAATGTATTTTATTAATAAGATCCTAAGATACTAATAAAAACATTTTAAACACAGATACATCATTCTGAAGAACTTATCACAAATAAAATTAAAGTTCTCTATGATGAAAAGTCACATTAATTTTCCTTTCAGTCTGAGAAACTTGCTTCTCAGCAAGAACCTTTTGTACTGCAACCAAGGCTGTAAGTTACAAGGTAGAACAGCATGAACTAGAAAGATACTTCCTAAACCTGCTCCCTGATCACACTGAGTAAGGATGCTGAGATTATTATCAGTTTTAAAAAGAAAATAACTAGTATAAGATAAAATAATATCCGTTCAGCCTGCCCATGGCCTAGCAGCTTTCCTGGAGCTGTGTTAAGAGTTTGACCTCAGAGAACAGTGGCCCAGTGTCCCACCAGACCAGAAGTGCTCTCACAGGGGGAGGTCCAAGTTGGCAATTGGGGCTGGCCCTGCAGGAATCCCAGGAATGTGCTGGTTATGACCGCTCAGTGGGGTGCTGCTTTCTGTGCATAACCTTCTGCCTCCCTGAGACATCATCCCTTCCAGGACAGCAATGTGTGATGTCGAGCAGTTGGGTGCAAACGATTACTTGCAGTCAGACATCTGCAGGCAGAGCTTAGGCAGGAGGCTCTGTGTGTATAAGTCTGTCTATGGGCATTCACTTAAGGAAACATTACTGCTCTGCAGAAGTGCTCCAAAAGACCAAAACTTAGCCTTTGAAACAACAAAAGGGGCTGCTATGAGCACAGGCTCCCTTCACCTCATCCCCTCCTGGGTAGGCTGCTTTTTAGAATGCAGCTACATGGTCCTCCACACCTCTTCAGCCCTTGCTTGCTGGCTCAGCCTTTGGGAATCCCATGTTACCAGCAGTCATGGTGGTGTTAATGTGATATTGGCAGCCATTCACCAGGAAATTGCACAGCACTCCAAAACATGGAAAGTTCCCAAACTCTGCCTTTTTTATTGCTGGTGATTTGGCACAGAGTCTGCTCAGCCACTGCAGGCTGGCATGTTAGCCACACCTCAAGGACACAGCTCTGTGGCTCAGCATTGCCTGGATATGTGTTTGGAAGAGGTTCCTTCCTTTATGCTTCACAAGCTTACAGAAGACAGGGGAAAGATTTCTTCCCTCTTCCCCTGCCTCCCCTCCCCATCCTGGCCCTGATTCCTCTATTTTCACAAGCTTTGCTCATAAACGAATTGGGAATACTTGGTGGGAATATACTCTCTGTAAATAGTTTCTTCTTCTGCCTGCCTCCTCTGTGCAGCCAGGAATGTGGGATTTATGGAGCCAGAAAAAGCCTGTTCAAAAGAATCCCATCTCTTTAACACTAGGAATTAAGATATTCAGCTGGGCTGAGCAGATCTCAGTCCTGTCCCCTTCACATTTATGCAATCTACACTAGATAATGAAGTAAAATCAGACATGGTCTGAAGACCACCTACTCACCTGCCACCCATTCTCCCCATCCACCCGTTACTGATGTATGGGCCTGAGCTTTCTTCCTGTTCCCAGCTGGCTCTGCCCTGGAGAATCTGGCAGCAGGAGTGGGAGCGATGCCGCATCCTGGTGCTGCAGCCCAGGTGGGGTTTTGCTTCCCAGCAGAGCCTTCCTCAAGCATCACAGGTCTCCCTCAGCACACGACCTGGCTTCACCTAATTTGTGGCCCTGCTATAAGACTCCGTAGACACACAAAGAAGTTGCGACAACTTGAGAAGTTACCCCGAGTCCACTGTCAAGTGTGCAACCATCACATTACTGGTCCTGTGGCAGAGACTACATGATGCTGATGGACTTGTCCTGCTTTGCCAGAGAGAGAGCCCTTCGGAAGGCAGCAGGGAGGCAGGCGGCAAAGAGTAAATTAAGCCTCTTTGTTTTAATCAGCTCTGACAGAGTCCAAGGCAGCAGCTTTCCGTGGTTTCCTGCAGGTTTTTTTCCTTTAGGTGGCGGTATGTGTTTGCAGCTCCCCGCAGCACCGCCTGCGCTCCCAGCCCTGCGCCCAGCATCCTCACCCGGTGCTCAACCAGCACTGGGTTAATTTTCCAGAAAATCCTGCACAAGCAATTAAAATGTTAATGTTGTGAGGGAAATGCCTCTGTTGAAGTAAACTCATTCGAGAGTCGGTTGTGCTCAGTGGAAGGGGAACAGTCTATTGATTTTGAACAAGGTCATATCTCATCAGACTTGCCACCTGGATTATTTTTGTTTGCGCTGATCAGCAACCGAGTCCTTGGTTTCCCAGTGAGTTCGAAATCACCTTAATGAAGTAGAAATTTTGGGGGGGAGGGGGAGGGTATGGTTTCCTTCCCAAGAATTTTCTTTATTACAGAAATGTGCTCCTCACCTGTTTATCTCTGACCACCTGCTCACCTCTGTGTTTGTTAACCTTATTTCACTAAAGCAGCAATAACTGATGCAAAACTCTCAGTTCTGGCAGCTGCCAAATGAATTCATACCTTACACTGGGATTTGTGCTGCAGCCAGCCAGCAGTGCCTTCCCTCAGCAGGATGGAATTGCCTCAAAGTGAAATTATCTTAGAAACCAACAAATTCAGCAGTGACATTTGCGTGGTCATAGGGTAGTTCTGCATTGTACTTTCTTTATAGAAGAAAGGACCATATAGAAAGAAAGTTGTCCACTTTTTTTACAGCAATTTCTGCTGATGGAGGCTGCCTTAGAATAACTAAACCATTAAGACAAGGTATGCTCAGTGAGAGCATTCTCGTATTTCATTATAAGCAAGAGACATCTGGGAACAGAGAAGCAGAAGCACCTAAAGTCTCATTTCATTTGCAGATTCCTTGTGGTCTCTGCCCAGAGCTTGTAGTCTCTCCTCCCCAAGCCAAAGGTCTTACAGTGCTCTCTTTTCATGAATGTGGTCACACTGGAAAAGGTGGACGGGCTTTTTCATTGTATCTAAAATAGGTTATGCTATTCCTAGTGATATGGGCTATGACTCTCCAACCCAAATGCTAGGGTATTTGCATGCTTAATTCACAAGCCTAATTGCCATAATTGCACATGCTCATTAGGCAATTTCGTGCGCAAATGCTGAGTTAGGCACATAACTAGGCATAGTCTTTGCAGTGTGATTTGGTTCAACACTCGTGGAAAATTTGTGAACAAATTAGACATGCAATTGAATGCACATTTTCTACGCTAAGAAGTTGGGCAGGGCCTGGCACCAGGCAGACTGCAGTCTAAATGGATAAGCAGAAGGTACTCCCCTGGTGAATCCTGGTGTAAGATTGAGTCCTTCATCCAGAGAAAAAGTCAGATCTGAGATGTCCTTCACATTATCCAAAGATCCACACCTTCCTTTCAGGCTGAGCTGGAATACTGGGAAGCAAAACAAATTTAACATTCATCTAAGAAAAAAAACTAAACCAAAAAAACAAAAACAAAAAACAAAAACAAAAACAAAAACAAAAACAAAAAAAAACCAAAACAAAACAAAACAAAAAAAAAAAAAAAAAAAAAAAAAAAAAAAAAAAAAAACAAACCAAAAACATCAACAACAATCATGAAGCTCTAATTTTATGATCTGATTGCTGAGGACGAGTAGATACAGAGCCTCCCTGTCAGAAGGGAGACAAAGCCAGCCTGTTTCTTCCTATATTCCC
>NW_016690346.1:679720-744280 GCF_001604755.1 Lepidothrix coronata | reverse complement strand
AAAAAAAAAAAAAAAAAAAAAAAAAAAAAAAAAAAAAAAAAAAAAAAAAAAAAAAAAAAAAAACAAACCAAAAACATCAACAACAATCATGAAGCTCTAATTTTATGATCTGATTGCTGAGGACGAGTAGATACAGAGCCTCCCTGTCAGAAGGGAGACAAAGCCAGCCTGTTTCTTCCTATATTCCCATAGAAGACACAACAGTGAGTAACTAAAGAAGCTCAGTGTTAGCAATAAAGGATACTAGCACAGCTTTAAACCAGCACAGCTGATTTGAGTTAGAGCCCGCTTGTGCAAGCATGACTACAAGAAAGCCCAACTTTCATGGTCTAATGTTTGTAATTTCTCTCTCTCACTAAAGATATATGTTCTTCTAAGAAAAACTACAGAGGAAAATCCCCCAAAAGTAAGAATTCAAGGTACTGAAAGATTGAGTTATGGTTTGTTTAATCCTTCGATTTTATCCTTCCCGAGCCAGTCTGCAAACTCTCTTGCTCTGAATTTATGACAAGCAGGACTAAAGGGACTGTCTATAGATTAACATTGACATTTCCTTTGTGCATTAATCCTTTGAATCTCATTTACCATACATTGCTGCTGAATGACATAAAAAAGATCATTTTTTTATTACTGAGTAGATTATGATGAGGCGCATTTCACCACCATTCAGAAAAATATCGAACGAGAGTCAGAGCTGTCTTTTTACCTTTGCCTGTACAGTGGCAATGTGAGGGATTGCCTTCTGGAGGACAACGAGGTGCAGGTCCATCCTGCAAATTCCCATGAGCCAAAAGCACAGGATGCCAAAAGGTCAGGGAAACTACTTGGGCTGTCACACCACTGCAGCAATGAGCCCTTCACATGGAGACATTCACAACTGGGACATCCTCAACTTTGCCAGGGCTGCACAGAGGCTGTCCTCCTTGGCCAGGACAGAGGCTGAAGTCCTGTCATCTAACATGGCTCGTTACCAAAATTTTTTTGGTGGAAAGCACATTTGCTAGCTGTAGGTACATACCAACGCACTTTCCCACCCACCGTAAGACTTCCTTGCCACCAACAGCATAGCCTGACTCATGCAGTTTCAGAGGAAAGAAAAGTTGTGATGGTCCTGTGTCTTGTAAACTGCAGATCTGCATTAAATTTCCTTAGTTTTAAAAATATGAAGAAGCTTAAGTTGACATAGTATAAGAATACATACATCACAGATACAGATATAGAATCACAGAATGGTTTGTGTTGGAAGATCATCTAGTTCCATCCCCCCTGCAATGGGCAGGGACACCTTCTACTATACTGGGTCACTCAAAGCCCCATCCAGCCTGGCCTTCCAGGGGTAGGGCACCCACAGCTTCTCTGGGCAACCTGTTCCAGTACCTCGCCACCATCACAGTAAATAACTTCTTCCTAATATCCAATCTAAACCTACCCTCTTTCAGTTTAAAGCCATTGCCCCTCATCCTGTCACTTGTAAAAAGTCCCTCTTCAGCTCTCTTCTAAGGCCCCTTTAGGTACTGGGAGATGCTATAAGGTCTCCCTGGAGCCTTCTCTTCTCTAGGTTGAACAACCCCACCTCTCTCAGCCTGTCTTCACATGAGAGGTGCTCCAGCCCTCTGATCTTCTTCTTTGCCCCCCTCTGGACTTGCTCCAAAAGGTTCATGCCTTTAGGTTCTCGTGTTGGGGGCCCCAGAGCTAGATTCCAGATGGGTTCTCATGAGAGCAGAGTAGAGGGGCAAAATCACCTCCCTTGACCTCCACAATTCTTTTGATGCAGCCCAGGATAAGGTTGGCTTTTTGGGATATGTAGATAGATATTGAAGCAGACCAACTTTAAGAGTTCAGCCGACAGCACTTCTGTCATCCCCAGATGAGGGGAGGGAAGGGAAGGGGAGGGGAGAGGAGGGGAGGGGAGGGGAGGGAATGGGAGGGAAAGGGAGGGGAGGGGAGGGGAGGGGAGGGTTGGGGAGGAGAAGAAAATTGTAACTGCCTGGGAGAGGCAGGAAGGAAGGAGGGAGACAAGAAAAGAAGAGTGAGAGAAGGGAGAAAATATTTCTGTATAATATTGCATATGCCTATGGTGCTAGCAAACATTGAGATTAAGATTCCATGATTTATTTATATAAAATCCACAATTAAAAAAAAAAGCCTAAACCACATAACATATATAACTTGATATTGTACAGTAAATGAATGTGAACAGGAGACAAAAACACCCAAATGAGAATTCAGGAGCTAAATACCCCATCGTGCTTTATAGTGCATACAGCAGAGTAAGCCTAGGAAATATTCCTTAGGCTATAAAATTACACAAAGGACTAGAGTGTCCCATTTTTCTTTTTAATTTAAAGAAAATAGCCAGAGCCATTGAAGAGAGGGAATTGACCTCTTTGGGTCTCTCACTTTCTCAGAGACATTTCTGGTCAATCAAGCCTGCACATCGTTCCTGGAAGAATGACCACAACTTCCATGCTTCTGGCCTCTACCCTGGAAGCCATTGCTTATATTTCCATTACCCCACTGTATGTTGGACCTGTCCACAGCCTTCATCAATACTGAAAGGTCAGAAGTCTGCCAAACTTAGATATTGGCATATAATTTCCAACAAATTAGACACAAAAATTTCAAAATCTATATTCCTCAATGATGGGACATGTCACCTCCCCTTTCGGCTTCTTTTCAAGGGGTTACATGCACTTTGATCTGTGCAGCTTTACAGTCCATCCATTTTAAAAACAATTAAAATAATATAGCATTGATTTTATCTTTTTTTTAAACACCATATCTTGCAGGAGTGCAGAATGTGAACGTCCCATATAACATAGTCCCTTCCCATATAACATAGCATGTAATACTCTTCTGGGGTGGAGACCACAGCCACAGAGCATCCTTGCTTTGTAAGCATGCCCTGCTTTCCTGACACTGGGAATAGGAACAGACAACAGGCTCCTGCTTGGGCACAAAGAAACACTGCAAAACCAAAAGCTGCGCCCAAGCTGCTCAGAGATTCAGCTATGCCCAAGATGAGTGGGGAGGCATTTCCTTGTGCTGGCTGTGCCTCAGGTTATAAATCATTTCCATTTCCCTTTGCTAAGGGGTTTTTTTTTCTCTTTCTCATGGGGAAGATAAGCTCCCCTGCAAGGGTGGCACAGCTCAATAAGAAAAAAGCCTCCCTCCAAATCCTCTGGGATCTGGGCATGCTGAGGGCTGCACTTAGCCTCGACTCTCAGAACAACGAGGGTGCTTCAGAGCCAAGGCTGCGCCTAGCTAGGGGGGAGGCAATTATCCACCAGGAAATATGAGGGGGGAGACACCACACACGCAGTGACAATGCAGGGCCTGATCTCCAGAAGTGCTGAACACTTGTGAGGCAGTGAACACCTCCGGCACTCTATGCTGGGAGTTAAGAGCATTCAGCACTTTAGGAGAGTTGCTAAGCATCCCCAGGAATCCGAAGATGGGGGTTTCTGTGTACGGGTTTTTATCTGTGGTCGGAACCTCAGTTACTGTGAGATCCCTTTACACCTAATTAAGATATATCAGGAAGAAATACACAAAGATGCATAATTTACCCGCTCTTCGACTGATTTAAGTGTATCCCCGTAGGGAACTACACCCATTTAACTAAAATCAAGTTAGAAATCAATTTAGTTACATTAGTGCATTTTTGGTATGGAATAGCCCTTAATTTGAATGGGAATAAAGACCCACTATGGGCCAATTGATTCTGTTAGGTGAAGGAAAAGCTTTTATTCTCAATATAGCTACAAAGAAAATCAGTTTCAGAATGCTACAGAATATTATATATGGGAAACACGAGGATCTGTGCATATAGGCTTGGTTTCTTTCACACAGCTCAGAACATCTTCATTCCTTCTGTGATTTCAGGCATTCCTACACAGAGTTAGTCCAGAAAACCCTGAAAAGGGGGGCAGTTTACCTTCCAAGAACCATGGGAGCTTACTTTCAGTGGCAGAGTATGTGGAAGGTCAGAAAGGTCTTTCCAATTTAATGTATGATCTCAGGAGACATGGGAGAAAGGAAAAGCCTGCCCTCCAGGAGCATGCAGGGGGGAAATGACGTACACTGGCAGAGAAAGAAGTCAGGATAAGAAATCCCACCTCAGCTTGCTGTGTAGCCCCCCAAGCAGGGAAAGGGACTGATCATGGTATTGCACAGGGGTGGGAGGGAGAAGATCTCCTGTTTGCATCCAGTGGGACCTGGCAGGGAGCTGGCGCCACGGATGGAACAGCTTGAGCTGCACATGTTCCCATAAGGAGGACTGAAATGTCCCTTCAGTTGGCTCACTTTCCTCTGAGGCACAGATCATTCTGTGGGGGCTGGTGGGTGCACTGGGGGAGCCTGGAGACACCAACTGTTCCTGAGGGCCCGTTTGCAGCCACCTCTGGCTAACACAACTGTGGCTCCCATCTGCTGTCCAAAGCAGACCCCACAGTGGTTGTGCTCCATGGGATTCCCATTTGACCTCATTACCTTCACACATCTCTGTGTGTGAGGGAGAGATTAGGTGAAGGAGAGGGAACAGAAATTAGGGGTTTTCCAGCAGTGATGGGCTGCTCATCCCAGTTACTTAATCTTCACTACTGTAATTTCTTAGACCTCCCAGGACCACTTGCTAATTTTGCCCCCACTATCCAGCTCTTGACCTTCAAACACAGTCCCAGGAACAATGTTATAAAAGATATATGAAGTAAGACTCTAGGTGGCACTTCAGGCTGCATAACTGTGACCTTGTCTGTCAAGACATGAAGCATTTAAATCATAGGTTTAATCAGGTAATCCTTTAGGCAATCAGGATGATCAGCAAAAGTGTGTTAGCATTGTGTAGTCTCTACAGCAACTTCCAGTATATCTTTGCAGTGTAGCCAGACCTACAGTTCAGTTCCACTTCACAGGCAGAAATCAAGAGAAATCTCACTCAAGAAAATGAAAATACTCATTGGAATAAATCAGAAACAGGCCCATGGATCTCTTGCAGGACCAAAAGTTTGTCACCTAAGCAGAAGTAAGAAGCCTAAATATATGTGTAAGACTCAAATACTAGAGATGAGTGCATAGCAAAACTACAGGCAATTCAGCAAAATACTGCACCACTCCAATACCTGCTGAAGGGATACACAGGCTGTATATTTTATTTTTATTGAAAGTATTGCACTGTCTATTTTCTGTATGTTTCATCAGTACAGAGCTAGCAATTTTTACTTTTCTCCCCAATGACTAGTCAGTGAGTACCTTGGACATGTGCTTGCTTGACAATGTACTAAGAATGAAGCAACAGAGCAGCAGTGAAGCATGCTCCAGCATGCTTTTTGGAATCAGGGCCCAAATACCGATGCGTTTCTCAGTGGATGTCTGAAGGTGCTGTTCCACACCACAATTATCTAATGGCAAAGCTGCCAAAGGAGGATTCTGCCTTTTCTCACCCACAGGTACTTGTTACTCTCCCACCTCCTTCCCATTTATCACTCCCAAGTGTGGTGATACCCTCTAAACTAAATCAGTGAAATGTCTGGTATTAGCAAAACCAGAAAAAAACCCTGCTGCTCTGTTTTAGACCACAACACCAGAAATAGCTGCCTTAACGTAACTGTGGCAGGGGACAGGAAACTGCAGTAGGGAAAGAAGCAGAAAGGGAATGCATTGGGAAAGACAAGGATCTTTTCCAACTGTTTTCTTCCTACAGAAACGTTAACAGTGACTAGTACCCAGCTGTCTGTACTAACTGGACCAAAAAAAACCCTTGTCTGCTTCTTCCTAACTTCTCTTCATTGGATCTGTGTTAGACTAGTTCACAATTTGGCAACGTGAAATCCCACAGACTGTCTGAAAAAGGGCACACAAGACATGCAGATCTCCCTGTGCATGAGGTCTTCTCTGCTGCATCACGACTTCACACTCTCAAATGCAACACAACCTTTGCCTCTCCACCATGGGAAGCATGAGGCTTCCCATGCCTCATGCAAAGCCCCCGGGAGCATTCATGTCCCTGGAGGGGAAAGCCTTTTGCCTCTGGGCAAGCAGCAAAGCTAGAGCAGCTGCTCCAGAAGGATTGTAACACCTTCTCCCACTGGGTCAAGCCTTCCCCACTGGCTGCTGAACAGGCAGCATCCAGTTGGCAGCTACAGGGGACCGAAGAAACTTGTGGAGGGAGAAAAGCAAAAACAATAAAGAAGGAGAATGTCGGCCAACTTGTTGAGGATTTATTAAATGGAATCAAGTTTTGTCAAATGTTTTTTTCTTTCACGGTGAAACTAGTAGACCCAATACAGAGTGGTTCCCACAACAAACTTTTCTATATTGTCTTCTAGGGAGAAGCAGCCTATGGAAAGCTTAGGAAGAAAGCAACCTAGGGAGAAAGCTGACAATGCCATAAACAGGTTAGATATTCCCAGCTACACAGAGGTATGAATATACAGAGTGGAGGCAGAACAAAGGGATGCCATATTCATTTTTTCTCCAGTTCTCTCCCTCTCCACCTGAGCCTAGCTTGCCACAGCTGCAAGAGCATTCAATAGTGATGGAATTGGGCAAAGTGAGTTCACCTTTCAGCAAAGAGAACATCAATCAGTTCTGCCCTCCCCACCCTAGCCTCTCTGTTTCAACAGCATCAGAACATTTCACCATTATTTTATTGCTCATTACTCTCAGTTTATTGCCCTCACAGTTTAACCTCATTATACCCCCAGGGATGAAGTCTTACTTCACCCTTTGAGCAAAGCTATGGACAAACTTCAGGGCAGTTTCAATAGGTATTTTGGTCCTTAACTCCCAGTTAGGGTCAGGAAGGCTGGGGCCGAGTAACACTGATGCATGCACCATGTGACCTCTTTGTGGTCCTACAGATTGTGTGCACAGACCAGGTACCTTCTCACAGTGGAGTCCAGCACCTTGGGGTCCCTTGGCCAGGTTCCTTTCAGAGAGGAGGCGCCTGAGGGGATGCACTGGTGACACTGCCCACCTGGGAAGCAAAGCAGACAGAGCAAACAACACTGATGCAGGCTGAAGGAAGAGGGGCAACGGGTTCACAGGAGGGGCCCTGAGGTCACCCTTAGCATCCTAACTACTGCACTGAGGCCACCAAGGTAGTACCAGACCAGTGCCCAGCTGATGATACAGCCTGGCACTGCACAGTATGCCCAACACCAAGAATGGGGAGGTGTCATTCTGGGGAAAAGAGGGAGAAACACAGACAACGTGGCAGGTATGAGACACTCTGTGTAGGACTGAATCCTGCTTCACAGTGCTGGACTGGTGCAATACCCACCTGTGAGCTCCTGCTCCTTTGGTATCCACAGAAGCTCTTCCTTTATATCACTTATTGCTACCATCTCTTTGAGCCTGAATGATAAACTCAAATGACATTTTTTTAATGCTTGTTTTTATATATATGGAAGAAGATGTAACCTAAAAAAATAGGGTCTTCTCTCCTCTGGGCCAGCTCTGGACAGTCATGTCATAATGAGGAACACCATAAATGTCAGTTTGTCTTAGAAGACACTCGTCGGGGATTAAGGTTCACCATCTGCAAACAGTATTATCTCCGGTGCCATAATCAGCCTGCAGGAGGAATGGGTTCCTAGGACCTTTGGCATTTTGAGTGAAGTAAAGTTATACAATTAAACTTCAGTTAGGAAATATCCATAACTTACCAACAGGGGAGAGCAGCTAAGAGCATTACCGGCTGTCAGCACCTGGGAAACTAAATTGAATGGCCAGAGCACTGAGATATGAAAACTGGAGGAAAAATCATGTGCCTACTTTCTTTACGGCTGCAATGTCATAGGTCATATGTTGTGCTAACCTGTAAGAAATAATAGGAACTTGGAGATAAAATATAGCTCCAAATGTGAACTGGGGCATGGCATAGAAGAAGTTAGGCAAGGACAAACAGATTACTAGTACTCTGAAGTATAAAATCACTGCTCTCTCTATTCCTAGCAGCTTTATAAACTAAACCAGCTGTTTTAAATAACACTGTTAGATTTCTAAAGACATCTATTTCCTTGGCTGTAAATAGACATACAATTTCTTTAAACTAAAGCTACTCTCCCATGTAAATTTGGGTGTTTTAAAAAAATAATTGAATTAGCAACATATGTAACAACAGCCTTTCAGAGATGTGTGATGCTTATACACAGATTCCTGAAAAAATTGTATCACTCTTACAAAATTTATTGCTCCCTTCCTGTATATCAAATTATTTGGGCAATGCAATGCAAAACTGAAAACAAAGAAGCAACAACTAAAATTGTTTAGATGGACTTTATGTGTGACAAACCAGGGCCTCACACATAGGAAAGGAGATCCCTTAGTCCAGGTTCATTAAATGGGGACAAGCAGTAGCACCAGGGATGGGCTCAACCTGTATTGGAGGAGGAAGAGGATGAATGCATTGAAGCATCTCCTGACTGAGAGACTGAGGAGCCATAATCACCTCCCACCCCTCCATGCCATGGAGCTACTTGTGTTCCCCAACAGCAGTAGATGTAGGACACCCACTATCACATGCATAGTGGGGATATATCATCACTGTGTGGCATCAACAGCCTGATTTGGAGGGTCAGTGCAAGACACTGAGGTTTGGCACCATCCGGAAAGAGGGGCTGGGAAAAATACAGAGGCAGGTTTAGGAAAGGATGGTGGTAGGGGAGAAGAGACTGGTAGGAGCCTAGTGTGGTGTGAATTAAGAGTCTAGCTAAAAGCAGGAAATGTTCACACTTTTCAGAAAGCTTTATGAGCAGTGCTAATGAAATAGCAACACCCAAAACACTTTTGTTCCTATACACTTTTCTAAGGCATCCATTTTAACAGCAGTTCCTGTCTCAGGGTCTTCCTGCAGAGCAATGGGCAGAGCATGCTTGTGGCCCAAGAAGAGCATAGTGACACTCTCACAGTGTCACTTGCCAGCAGCAAGTACCAGCCTGTTTAATGAGGCCCTCCATCACTCCCTGCCCTGCTGACTGCACACTGTGGGTGGCACTGGCATGGATGTCTTTCACCAAAACGCTTGCTTCATATCAGGGAGGTGCACCCATTTGTAACTCCGCTTGGCTGGCTGTGTAGGTGCCTCCAGCCACATGCTATGTTCAGGAGGAGGAAATGCCAACAGCTGCAATGAAGCCTTCAAGGGAATGCTGACTCACCTCCATCCAGAGGTCGCAAGAAGCACCCAGAAGTCTCCCTCAGTCATTTGCAGCAGATGGGGAAATGTAAGCAGGAGGCACAATACCTCCCCAGCCTGCCATAGCTTCTAAATGCCATGACCTTGCACAACATTGCTAAAACAAATACAGCAATTAAAAACCTCTGCATAATGATTGTGGTTCTGCAAACAGACAAATGGGTGGCAGAGCGGTGGCAATGCCAAGCGTTGCCTGCTAATCCATTTTCTCCAAGCTACGTAATGGTTACATCCATAAAGAAGTAGTAGAGGAAAGGGAGGGAAGCGCAGGAAATCCATTACTGCCATAAAGGGAAGGAAACGGAACAGGAGCCTGTACCCAAATCTGGGTCCTGAATTCCTGACCTCCTGCCAGGGTAAGATATTAAAAACCAATACCAGGGGTGGAGCGGCAGTAACCACGTCAATGACTCACTCCCTTGTGAAAAGCAGAGCCACCCAGACAACTGGCACGGTGCCTCATGTGTGCCTGGCCTCAGAGAGCTCACCCTGTCACGTAAGCAGCTGGCACACTTCCTGAGATGAACAAAAAATGCAGATAATTTAGCCTGGCTACCTGAGCCTTACCCCTATTACAGTCTCATAGAAATGGAAATGGAGTCATCCTGATGAGACTTTTGATCCCCAAAAAACATGTAGTACTATGTGAAATATCTAGGAAATGAAAGTCCGGATGGGAAGAAATTAGGAATTTCTCTTTGAGTTGGCTAAAATCACAGCTGACCTTATTATCTGGTGCTCAAGCAGAAGGAGATAGGGCAACATTCAAGCTTTCTCCTTCCCCCCGCCTATCCTGCTGTCACCCATACCCAATTCTGGTCATGTGCTGAGTTCTCACAGTTTCCACACAATCCCACCCTTGTGCTCCCAACTCGAGGATGAGGAAGCTGTTTATCACAGCATTTGGTTTGTCACATTCATTTCAGATGATGATAATACCCAGTTGCAAGTAGGACATTTTACATCATCAAATATTGCAGCCATTCTTCTCCAGAAAGGGAAATGAAGACTTAGGGGGTAAAAAGACTTTCCTTTGGCCACCTAGCGAGTCACCAATGTCCCAATTCCAGTGCAGAATTAAACATCACTCCCTAGACTTGCTTTTAGATTTAGCTTGCCAGTATATCCCTCTGAAGTCCATATATGAGAATTGTGCCTAACACCTGCACCTAAAACTATGTTTTTGTTGCAGGAGAAGGTGGGGAGTGAGGGCAGCTCATGCCTTGGTACTGTAGTCCATCACTCAAAAACTTGTGTACTTTCGGCATTTGGCTAATCAAATTTCAGCAGAGTGCACATAGTAATGTATCCAATCTGTCTGTTTGTAAAACTTGACAAATTTTTGGCATCAGCAATAGAGAAGCCCATGCACCACCATCTTCCCCACACTGGAAATTTCATAGTCTGATTGGTGCAGCTTGCCTTCCTGAGCCTCACATTTCTCAAGGAAAACGTTTTACCTGTAACTACATCTCGGAACACCAGTGGGGTAAGGTCTTCAGTGTGATGGGCTATATCCTTCCTACACATCTTTTCTTTCTCCTCTGTTCCTCCATCCACTACTGCTAGCCATAGGCAATGCCATAGAGATGCATCTTGACATTGAATGTTATAGGGGCTGATATTAGAGACAGAGTACCCTCAGAGTTCAAGGCTGGCTTGCTATGTGATTTGTTTGCTTCTTGAACCTTCTTAAAGCCACAGGTAGGAATTTTAATAGCTTTCACAATTGTGATGGGGGAAGACCCAATGTGACTGAAGGCCTTGTATGACTGTGCTTCACTTCCAGGTAAAATTAAAAAACCTTCCTGAAAGTAGACGGGGATTTTGTATTTGAAACAACACAGCTCCCAAGATGAGCTGTTGTTTAATTTTGGTGGCACACAGTAGTTTTGCGTGTCCTCCGTATAACCCAAGCCAGAATGGGGCAGTTTAAGAGGGCTTCTGTAGAAAGTCCCTTCTGACTTTGCTCCAGGCTCATGGGAATAGAGCCCATCCATACCCCATCTCCCAAGTCCCATAAGTGCTCACGAGCCCCAAGTGGCACATTTATCCTGCGCTTCACAGCTCCTGCGCTTGAACTGCATGTTGACATGCCTTAAGTGTCCCGGGTCTGCTGCAATATTATTACCGTGGATAGGACAATTATTAGTATTTAACTATGACTTTATTTTCTTGGTTCTTCATAGCAAACAAACAATAGTGTGATCTATGGCAGTTTCCATTTCAGCGTCTCTGCAGCTCTACCGCAGAATGCCATCATCCACACCTCTGATCCCTGTGAGTCCTGTTAGCGCATCTTGTTGGCAGCAGAAGTATTCTTCCACTGCAGGTTTGATCCAAAACAGCATATTCCACCATCTGCAGCTACCTGCTGGTGTCCAAGATGTAGTGAGGTGGTTGCTTTCTTTGTCCAATAGCATTCGCCAATATTTATCTTTGGCATCAAGCGCTGAGGCTATTTTTGCTTCTGCCAAGTCGGGTTAACATGTCTTTTGTTATAGGCACTTGGTAATGAGCAGTTTGTCGAACTTTGATGAGGTCGCTCAGGCTTATGTGAGTGAAGCATTTGCTCCTGTAGAGGTTGGCCCCCAGGTCAGCACCCGGCTGGGGGTGCAGAACCTGCAGCGCTGGCACCTTCTCTCTACATGCACTTTAGAGTTGCTGCTTCTCCTTCGCCCTTGGTGCAGTGGTTACACAGGTGCCGTCCTGGCTGAATCACTGTCTCTATTTCAATGTGAAATATGCCTGGAAGACATCCCAGTCCTTTGAAAATACCTCAATAACCTTTCAGCAGTGCTAGCTGCAGAAACAGCACAGAGCAGTGCCTGCTCTGACTCTCCATGGGCCAGATTTTCTGCTTTGTCTATGTGGGTCTCACCACAGCTATTCCACCTCACCTCATCTGCAGGTTATTTGTTATTAATTATTTTTCTTCTACTGCGTATCTTACTCTGGACATTATTCCTTCTCTTTTTACTTGTTTTCTTGCAAAAATACCAGTGCTTCTTTTTTTTCCCTTCCTTCCACCTCCAAAATACAAGCCGGAGAAGCACTCCATCTACTCGGTGGCTGTGAATTGATGTGTGCTTGCCTCCTACTTAGCCACATCTCTCCCAATACTAGGATGAGCTCTTCAAGCACCTTCACATAAGTTATTGCTTCTTTCAGGCATACCACAAATTCCTTTTTTTAATATATGATCTGTTAACAAAAGAATCAACCAGTTTCTCTGGGGGCAGCATTCTGATCTATGCATGCCTTAGATTCAATTACACTTATTGAGGAGATTTTTAACTTACGTTTTATTTAGCAAAGAGGAAAGGTTATAGCCTCCTGTGATTTTTTTTCTAGATATTATATGAGTCCTCCTGATGTGCCTGAAAGTCACTGCAGTATGTCCACAACTGTCACTAGAGTGGTTATTACTGGGTTTGTTTCACTCCCTTTTCACCTCATTTTCCTACTAAGATCCAAAAAAAATCCAGTTGATAAATTCATGTCTTTTCATATCTATCTTCCCAAATATCGGAATCTTGGTAATGTTCTTTCTTCCTCCTTCCTACTTCTTTTCCTTGCAAATAAGCATGATCACAGCCTTCACTTCTGATTACACGGGTAGAGAAAGCAGATCACCTCTGAAATCATGCGCTCCACGAAAAGGAGATGAAAAGGACTAACAAGCAAAAATGACCTGGAAAAAAAGAAAATGGAAGAACCGAGGATTGCCGCCAGCAGCTCTGCTGAGGACCTAGCCTGCTTGCCAGCAATTGAAAAGCTGCTCACAATTGTAGGTGACTAAACCTGGGGCACTGTTTCAATGTCTGCCAAAATCAACAGTAGGCCAGAAGATGCCACATAACGACCATTGGACTTCTCTTCCAGTACTTCTAACTGGCCAGTTCCCAATCCTGTGCCTCAGTTTCCTGTTTCTGGAATGGGAAGAGCTGCTATATTTTGTTGCAAAAAAAGGAACACCCTTTATGTATGCCACAAAATTAGTAAACACAGAAGTGGGAAGGGATCACTAGAACAGATCTTAATGATGAAATAGCTCAAATAAATGTTTCTTCCTCCAAATGTCTTATGCACAGTCAAGGCTGGAGGTCAGCGGAAACAAAGGAAAAAATCCCCTTCCCACAGAAAGTACAAAACACTCAAACCATTTGCATCTTATCAATAAGTGCAAACAAATGATAGAGAAACAGGTCCAGTTCCTGTACAATAACATTTACCTCCTCCCTTTCATTACAAGAGAGTATAAAGGCTCTTGAAAAGAAACAGTTTACAGGGATGACCTAGACACTGAACCCCAGAGCCTGGCCTGGACTCCATCCTGGAGGTGGGCAACTGCTTCCCCTTTCTTGCTGGTCGCCACGTCCTTTATTGGACATATACAAGCATATGTAGATCCCTATTTATCAAGCTACTTAAGAACAGCTTTATTTGGGCCTACTTTGATGAATTAATGCATAGGACATTAAAAACTGTAACTATACAGAAAAGAACATAAACTGAAACATATTTAGCAGTCTAAGTAGATTTAACTGTACAACATGAACTTTTGGGCTTTGCAGAGAGATGTTTGTTTCTGTCTCCAGAGGTTTAAAAACTAACCTTGTTTACTGCATTCAGAATTGTTTCTTTCACTCCCATGCCTGTACATGAGGAGCAGCAGGACCACAGGGCACCCTGCTGCATTCACAATTTACACAAGACCACATCTAACCTTGACCTTAAGACACTCATGACCAGATGTAGCTCCAAATGTGGCTGTGTTGACTTCACTACACACAGGTATGGATCTTTGGCCAGATCCAAGGAGAACACATCACAGACCAAAGCCTTTCTCGAAGGTACTGTACAAACACTGGAAAGGAAGAGAACCTTGAGCTTAAAGAACAGGTAGGAGACAGAAACCAAGAATACTAAAGAGGATTCAGTAACGTTAATGTTACTTAGATATTTCCACATACCATTCTATAAATTGAAGCTTTTAACCAGCCTGGAATCAAAAGAGGCACCTAGGGAAGATGAATCAAAGTATAGGCAAGGGGTAGTAAAGAAGAATGTGTATTTTATCTTCCAGAGTGGAGATTCTTCTTTTTACCACAGAACAAGATCAAACCAGTTTAATCACAGAATATAAACACTAGGCTGAAAAGCAGATCTAGCCTGCCTAGAAAGAGGGCAATCATCTAAGTACACCCAGTTACTGTGCTTGTAATAAAGTAGCTTTATTTAAGACGATAAAAGACAGGCAGTGCCCCAAAGACATGGTTCCTCTGAAACTCAACCTATGCTCAGGTTCAAGCTTACATGTGGAATGAGCCTCTTGCTTCTATACAGTGAATGAAGTTTGGGCAACAATTAGCCATCACAGGCTCACTGCTATTGCATTTTCTTGGCATTTTGAAGCATTCAATATTTGGATTAATTTCTTTGTATTAAGTCTACAAGACCATAATATTTATTTCTTTCATTCACTATGTGTTTCACTTCAGCTGCTATATTTAGTCATTAAACTTTTCAGTAAACTTCTTCTAAAATCAGTTCCTTACAGTACTTTGGATTGGTTTTCTGCAGCTGGTTCCTTGAATTGTGGTAGATCCCAGCTCAAATCAGGGGTCAGCACAGGCAACCAGGGCTGCCTCCAAAAAAATAAATTTGCAGCATTTTGTGAGCAGGACAGAGCAGAAGAAGACCAAAGATGAAATGTAGGCATTTACAATGACATACAGATTCATGAGAGACAAGATTCTAGGAATACCTATCATAATATTTCTTCTTATGAAGAAATTAAAATCTTCTTAATATATTTTTTCTCTCCCACTCTCAGGAATGGTTACTATCACAGATACTTTCTTTAGAAGGTTTATATTTGACAGCACATTTCCAGGACAAAGCCTTTGGCCCCAGTTGCCCAGGCATCTGCACATGTGCATTGGTCACAAGCAACTCAGCAGGATTCCTCACATGAAGAAAGTTATATTTAGCTTTTTTTTTTTATGCAGTTTTTCTCAGGTTTTAGTTATTTTCGGCCAGATGGACTTACAACTCTGATGTTTGGATGATGGGAAACTATTTCCTCCCAACGAAAGAAATGCTACTGATGGACATTCTGCCTCTATCATCTTGTGAGAGTATTATCTATCATAGAATCATAAAATCATAGAATCAACTGGGTTGGAAAAGACCTCCAAGATCATCGAGTCCAACCCTTGATCCAACACCGCCGTGGTTACTAGACCATGGCACTAAGTGCCACATCCAGTCTCTATGATTCCTCAGACACATATCTTTTGCATAATTGAGATTGACTTAATAGAAAAGATCATAATCTCTCATTAAGTGCTATAGACCATGTATAAAGAAAACATACTTACAGAAAGACAGAAAATAGTGTGTTGCTGCCATTGCCATCTGAGAAAAATTATTACCTTTACCCCTTGTCCCATTTTGGATTTAGTTTCTAATCCTTTTAACAGGCTTTCCCAAATCCTGAGTAGTTTAAACTATTATTTAATATATTCTTTGCTAGAAAGATTTTCTGCCTGTGTCTGTGTCTTTCTATGTACATTATAATATGTATGCACATACACATAATATTATTATTCCCTTAGTAGCAATTAAGCTGTATAATCCACCTCAAAGATATTTACAACAATTTAAACTACCCTGAATCAAGGAGTTTAGAGGATTAGAGATGAGATTTGAGCAGTTACTGAGAGGATAAATTTTACAGTTCCTGTGCACTGCAACACTGTTTGACTTTAAGGCCAGAGAACGGAGGGTTTGGGAGTGATTGAAGCACAGAAGGAAAAGAATCAAAAGTTGAATATGAATCAAAAGACCAGAATAGTTTGTTTGTTGAGATCTTTTAAATTCCATGTTCAGAGGAGAGTAGACAGCTGGCTCTTTGAGCAAGTTTGTCCAAATTCCTTGCAATCTCCCTCCCTTGGTAGTTTGAGGACAGTCAGTGAGCGTGTGTGTACTCCCGTACTGTCTCCAGTCCTCTGCGTGTCTGTAGTGTGAGCTGGCTAAAGCTGAAAGCTCTGCTTCAGTAACACAGGGCATGGTCTGGGACAGTGGGCATAAACTAGCATTGAAAATTCAAGCCACCCTGGATTTATCAAAGGAAAAGAGTATTCAAAGATAAAAAATTGGCTATGCTGAAGAAGGATTGAAATCACAGACCACTGTTGCTTGATTTTTCTGGTGTCTGCATAGCGAACCAGCACACCAGAATTGCTTCATGTTTATGGGTGCACCCTGATGTGTATTTATATCAACACATTTATGCTTTTCACTCTCAGACTCCCCAGCTGAGATAGTGTTTGGCTGAAAGTGTCTTTGAAAAAAACCTCACACAATGTGTTCATCTCTTGCACAATCCCTGGGGCCCTTTCCTTCAGTCTACCTTGACAATGGAGCAAAAGTAAACTCTCTCTGAAACTGACCCTCTTCTGTATGTAACATCTGGGATATTTCCTATTTTCCTCTATCTCTGCCAGTGAGAAGCTACCACTAAAAGCAAAAAATAGATAAAAATTAGTGTTGCCACCTGGTGAACTATCAGTGTACTTCCTACATAATTCCCAAAAAAATTCCTCTTATTAGTCCCAGAAGGTTTTTTTTCCCCAAAGTTATGTATTCATTAGTAGTATCTTACATACAAAAATGCATCAAACTTCCTGACACACCCCAGGTGTCAGCTCATATTATGCACTGCAAAAGTGAGCAGCAGAGTCAGAGCAGGAAGTGGACGTAACTGAGGGAGGAGACTTTCCAAGCCTCCAGCCTCCCAGGTGTGACTTTGCCCAAGGGCAGCCTTGCCAGCAGTTCGTGAAGCAGCCCCAAGAAGCTGCAGTCCTGCTCCCTTCCCCATGCAAGGCTCTGGCAAGCTTGAAAGCAGCAAAAACATACCCTCTGACAGTCAATTTTGCTTTGTTGATGAGAGCATGAGGCAACTCCTTTCTGAATGTACATTTCCTTCCTTTCCTAAGAAACTTTTTCTAAGATATCTCTGTTCGCTGCTTACTAGAAAGAAGGGAGAAATAGCAAAATGTGTATGGTAGACGTGGATGGAGATGCCAAGCACAAGGAAGCCCTGTAGCATGAGTGTCATGTCACATATTTCTATCAGCTTCACTTTCTGGAGATCCACACTTGGTCATGGATGGGACAAGCTCTCTATGGTTTCCAAATGCAGAGAGGAAATGCTCATTACAATTTCTCTTTGTGAGTCTGTTTACTTTGCTTAATAAAGAGATTTAAGGGGAATGACCTATTTCCAAAGCTTGTAAAAGTTCTAACTGTGTTTGTGGTGTTTTTTTCTCTTAAAAAACATAAATTATTTCAAACTACCTTTAAGTGCCTGTAGCAGTGCCATGGGACAGTAAACTGCCATATTCACATGCCAGAAGGAGAAACAATCTTTTGGATACAGCAGTGGGTTTCAGGACTAAAGTGTTCAGAAGCTTATTGCATTTACTGGGAAGTGGGGACAGAAATTACAAAAATTGTGATAAATAGCTTGTCATAGCCCATCTACAGACTTCACCTGCTGACATGGTTTCGTGGGCGGATCCTAATACCACCCTCGGGAGGAAGAAGGAAACCAGCGCTGGGACAGGAAGGGGTTAGGCAAGATTTAAATGAGTGTACAGGAAGCAATAAAGGTTGTGGAGATTTAGCTCGAGTCTGGTGAGTGTTTGATTGAATCCTTGGTTAGGGAACAAACTTGACAACATTATCTGTTTTTGCTGTAGGAACAACTGTTCACTTGTCTAAATCCTGCCCTCGGCATTGATATATATCAGCCTTCAATTTACTCTCACTTCCATTCGAATCACAGTATGAATCAAGCACATCCCCCCTGCTCCTATGCGCAGAGAAGACTATGCAGTTCGTTTTAAGGATTTTTAATTATTTTTTTTTATATTTTAATTAGATCTGATGTGTTCTTCCATTTCCTGCCTAGGGTAAGTTTAACATAGGTGGTGTCTTCCAGGGAAGGGCAGGCGATTTGGGTGAAACCTCAAAGCTGCCTGAACACGTCGTGCTCATTGCTGCCAAGCTGAGCCTGTGTTTTGCAAGCCCAAGTTTGGCAGGCAGAAATGCCAACAGGACCAGCCCCGGGAAGGGCTCTGGGAGCTCAGCCCCGACCGCCAGCAGGGGAGCCCGGCCAGCCGCCTCTCAGCACCCGAGCCAGCGTCAGGTGCCAGAGCGGATCAGATCAGAGGTCCAGCTTGCCTGAAATCCTGCTTGTCCTGCTTGCCAGGAACACATGCAGAAGAACTCCCCCTGCAAAGGACAAATGCCCATCCAAAAACATGTTCCGCAGTCCCGTTTCACTGCAAGAGGGAAGTACTCATTGTCACAAGCCCTGACGCAGAGATCTGAGTTATTAAAATTGTATTACATTAAAATATGAGTTAATAGATTAACTTTTAGCCTGGATAGTTTAACTGCAGATGTAGGCAGTATCGATTGCAATGTCTAACATTTGTTAATCCTGCTGAGCTTTTTACCTCAGTATTTTCTCAAGGCCATGGCAGAGACACTGTGTTAAAAATGCATTTGCTGTTTTAGATTTAAACCTGTTGCTTTTATTTCCAAATATCTCTCTGATATTTATTACAAAAGAGGGTACACAGTAGTGACTACATGACCCCTTGGTACCATCTGTTATATTATATACTGCAGTGACAACTCTTACTTGCCACCTTCCACTACTGAATTGTCCATATCTTCATCTCATACCTTTTCATCAAAGGTTTTGTTACTCTTCTCTGGACGTAAAAATATGTCAGCCATATAATCTTTTATGAGGTGAAGCTACCCCTACCTAAAAACAGCATTCTAGCTGAGAATATGCCATTGATCTTTCCATAAAAAGGCATTGTAATTCTCGCAGCACTATCCTTTATGCCTCCCTTAATAGGAGGATAACCTGATTCTGGGAACCTATTCCCAGGGAGCAGCTGGATGGAAAGAGGTTCAGGTTCTCTGAGTTTTGACCAGAACTTTTTATGATGCAGCAGAGCCCAAAGCTACATCTCTCAGCAAGGTCACCTTTGCTATGCACACACCTAAGATTCAGACCCACTATCTGTACCCTGCTTGATGTGAATTTCAGTTGCCATGTATGGCCTTTGCTTGCCTGTCCAAAATAAAACACATTGTTGGCTGGCCATTGTCCCCTGTGCTGTGTAGGTGGCCGCAGTGCAGGAACAAGCAATAGCAGCAGTTCCAGGGGGGCAGGGGCAAAGGTGGAGGTTATGACCTCTTGTGTATCATTAGGCAATTAGCTGGGGCCCTCTCTAACCTCTCAGAACAGAGGGCCCTGGGCAAACTGTCCTCCCTTTGCCAATCATGCTTGACTGTCCTCTATCCGTAGCCACGCTGAAAATTTTGACACCCTCTTGGATATTCTTCTGTTCTGCATATGTACAACATTATTACATGCTTTTCTATCTTGCATCTTGCTCACTTGCAAGATTATGAGGCACTAGAAGACTGAATGCCAAAAATATCATAGATCAGGAGGGAAGAGGCACTCTCAGAGACACCATAGAGACAGGCTGGGTATTCACAGGTTTTGTTCAAGGTACTGTCCCATCTCAGGATCCTGCTATCTGTATCTAAAATGAAATGGTTTTACCCAAAGGGGCTTAGAAAACAGTAGCCAGAGCCATGTGTGAAATGAAAAGATACAGAGCAGAAAGATTTAAGGATTTAGACATAATTGAACCTAGCCAACTCAGCTAAGCAGACCCCATTGAGATAATTCCTGACTCCCTTGAAAATCTACTCAGATTTGGTCATAATAAACAAGGCAAATCTCAAATGCCGTCTCCTATTTTTTCTTCTCTTCATGTTTGCAAACTCAGTGGAAGAAGCCATGTGGCCAGGTATGCCTGGTACGTTTCTGACTGTACATTAAAAGGTTAGATGGTCTGATTACGCTATTTCTGAGACAGTGGGGCTTTCTTTTAGTATAATTGACACTGATGTCCTTTGCAAGAGACAGTGAAAACAAAGGAAAGGGAGGATAAAAGAAAAGATGAAGGAAGGAAAGAGGAGGCAGTCTGACAGAAGAGGAGAAATCAGAACACCAGATGTATGCTCCATGTATAGCATTTTATTAGATTACCCAATAAGCAATGGTGCAATTTTGTGTATAAGACAGTACAGGCCTTTCCCTCTCAAGGCTATGGCAAGAGAGAGAAAAAATGGTCTTGTTGTTAAGGTAGTGACACAGAATTCAGGAGATCTGGCTCCCATTCCTGGCTGTGACACAAACCTTGTGTAAATCACTTAATCTCTCTGTGCCTCTGTTTCCCATCTGTGAAACAGAGATAACACATCCTTTTTCTCACCCCAGTCTGTCTTGTCTATTTAGATTATCTGCTTTCCTGGGCAGGGAAAGCTTCTTACTGCATGGGCTTGGGTTTTCAGTTTGTTTGTCCTCAGTGCTTTTTGCTGGATCTTTTAAGACTGGAGGGAACCACAGTGATCATCTGGACATGACCCCTTATACAAGACAAGTCCTGGGAGCTCCCAGAATTAATTCCTGTTTCAGCAGCTGTGACTGACAAAAGAATAGACTTAAGGAGAAACATATATATATATATATTTACACACATATATTTCTCCTACTATTTGTAATGTAAAAAAAAATATAGTTTTTGATAAACAACTATAAGTGACCTTCACTGGTAAAAGCTGGTGTTTTATTTCTTGCTTAATTTTATCACTAATTGAACAACATTTGCTGAACTCAAGAGCTTTCTCTGATCAAAATGTATGTACTTATGGTGGAACTTCTTTTTCCTGACTTTTACTATGGATGTAATCTAACCTACCTGCCCAGTGATGGAAGCACCTGAACAGAGGAATTCATCCCAAAGATCTTGGATACTTGTCTTAGGATAGGAAAAATTGTCCTCTGAAGGGGTCTGTATTGACTGTGTGTGGACCTTGGATAAACTTACTATCCCTATTTGCACCCTTAGGATAATTTTGGAGCAGTCACATGATATTCCCTACTCTTCTTCTTGACATAGCTTTTCTTTGCAGAATTTATACTTGAGGTTCATTTCACTTCATGATGAGAGCACTGTTGTGATTATAACTTGACTTCAGCGTGATTGTTGCTCCTGTTAATGTGTATTCAGCCCCTTCTTTCTCCATCATCACCATACACCAATAATTGGTGAGATCCAGGGAGATAAGTAGATTTGATACATTTTCAAGAGAGGAAAGAGTTCTACTTTGAGTTTTTCTAACCTGGACAAGCTCTAACCACTGAGTAATTGAATAAAAGACCTTTTACTGTGGTCATGTATTAAAGAAAGGCTGCATCTGCTTTTGCATTTTGTGCACAGACTGATCCTTGAAGTGTGCCACAAGCACATTCCTTGGATCAAGCTCTGTACGGGAAACAGGCAGACAAATGTATAGTTATGACATTGATACTGAACTGCTCAACCCTGTCAGGATTGAGGTGTCTTCTGGGAGTGCACAAAAGCAGAACCTCAGTTGCCTTGGAAACTTCTCCAGCTGAAAACCAAGGATATTAAGGCAGTTCTGGGCAGTCACCGAGCTGAGCTTTCAGGATTGCCATTTTAGATTCAGATTCCTAAACTCCTCCTAACTTCTCTCTTAAACCACTGTTTGCAGAGCTAGCCTCTATTTGAATAATCAAAATGTCAAACTGTACAAATATCTCACAGGCTGCTAAATCTATTGCATCAAAACTGTAAATCACTCCATTTGAAAACTGCTTTTAAATTATAGCAAGTTAGTTTCATCAGAATCATCCTGATTGTCTTTAATTATATCACCTTCTTTTAATTCCTTATTACTCAAGCAACCCTATCAGCCATTCCATTATTTTGCCTGGGATCGAAGGCAAGCTGACAGGCCTATAATTACTTGGGTCACTGCATTTACCTTTTTTAAATATTGGTACAACATTAGCTTTCTTGTAGTCCTCTGGAACATCCCCAATGCTCTATGGCTTGTTAAAAATCAAAATTAATGGCTTGTAGTGCTCCTTGACTATCGATCTTAAAATCTTGGATGTAAATTATCCAGATCCACTAATTTTAATGTATCTAACTTTAATATCTGCTGTTTAACACATTCCCTTAGTTACTGCTAGAATGAAAAGCATTCCATCATCATTCTGTCCTGAATCATCTGGCTTTTCCCCAAATACTGAATAGAAGTATTGATTGAACATTTCTGCCCTTTCTTCGTTATTATCGAGAATTCTACCAGTTAATAAATGGATTAATACCATATCTAGGAGAGGTTTTATACCTGAAATCCTGTGAAATACTATAAATTTTCTTTTGTTCTGTTTAGGGATTTCTACGCATATCATCTTCTTCCCTGCTGAATTTTCTACCACTTTTACTTTCAACTTCTGGTGCTTGCTATATGCTCCCTTTCTCATTTTCCTGTTTACACATTTATTCCCCTAGTTTAGGGACTCATAGCAGTTCTCTGTTATATGAAACTGACCCTTTGGAAGGCAACATATATGGTTTTGTGTCCATTAAACTGAAAGTAGGATTAAGGACCTGTCTTTACCTTTCTTCATGTAAAGCCTTTGGAAACTTGGCTTCATACACAAGTCCATTGTATCCAAGTACATATTTCCCTGTATTCTTGGAATTAACATTGTCTCACTCATCCACATGGCTGAGACATAGCACTAACTATTTTCATGAAATAAGGCTGATTCTTTACATAGTCAGCTTACTGAATGACTGTGAGTGCTGTATACTTCCACTGAAAGAAACCAGCATTTTGTCCTGCTAGTATCTATAGTTATAACAAAAGGTGTCGTTTCTTTCTCATCATTAAAGCTACAAAAGCTGATGTAGAATGTATGAGAGTACACCCCACTAGCAAGGAGGGTGACAGCTGAAGATGACAAGGTTCTAACAACTGCAAAAAAGATGCAAAAGTGAAATTGAAATAGCACGAATTCAGAGTTCAGAGTAAGAGAGAAAGCTCCACCCTTGGCCTATCTAGACATATGAAGAAAGTACAGGGATTTCCAAAGTATGACTGATCTCACCATCTTCCACACTGCAAAAGGAAAACCAGAGCAAGCTTATTGTGGAGATGAAAATGGTCACTGTGTAAGTAGCTGCAACTAATAAATCTGAAACAAGGCAGCATCATTTATAATAAAATAAAATATCAAAACTAATTTACACTTCTAGAATAGCACTATGAATACTAATTAAGCTGCAGAAACTCTCCAGAGGCTCACAACTATACAAACAAAACCTCAACCCCACTGAACTTAAAGGGAGTATTCATCCATACCCTTATACAAAGAGCAAAACAAACTTCTACTGACAATACTTTGTCATTTAAAATGCCAAAAATATACAGGGAAGAACAAGTCTGACATTCCAGAGAGGCATTAGGGCATGCCCACTTGTTTTAAGATGCAAAACTAGGGCCTTATCAGAAAACTCTTCAAGACAGAGAGATTTCTTCCTTAACCACTTTGAAAGATGCCAGCACGTTGAAGTTGCAGTCATTTCTGAAAACGAATTAACAATATGTTAAAGCACAGATTAAGCAAATAAAGACTAGGAATCACAGCTTCCTAATGTGTAAGAAACTTCTTTTACAAGCAAGCGCTGGAAGAAAAAGGTTGGTAGCTTCCCTGATTTTACATCTGAGGGACCTACAAGTGCTGACAGTCGTACATCTGTTTTGCTTGCCTTCTGACGGACAGGAATCAACTCCAGTCCAGGAGCTCTGCAGGCACAAGTCCAAGGTAATAATCTCAAAGTGGCACAGCTGTGGTTCTTGATCAGTTCAAGTGTGCTTTGCACTCATGATCAGCAGCAAGACCCTACAGCCAAGGGGACTTCCGAGTAATCCAAGTTCCCAGCTGTGGCAATAACCAAATCATCAAAGGTTGATAAAGTGAATATTGCTTGGTTGCCTTGGTAACCAGACAAATGCCCAGACCTGTTCCCTTTAGTGACAGAGTAGGGAGATATGTCATCACTACTTTCCTCCTATGAAGCGTTCCCAGAGCTCCTGCTCCATGAACTATGTGGAATGTGTCTTGCAGGTTTTGGAGAGATTAACATTTCACCGTGTGACTTGTGTAATCAGAACTTTGGTTACGAACTTGTAATATAAGAGGCAGGATATAGTTGTTTGGGTTTAGCACCACAATAATGCAGCTGCTCCAGTGCTGGCCCACAAGTGGCCACCTCAGAGTGTGGGTGAAGGAGACGTGATTACCTGCACCCATCAGGGTAGATGAAGCTGAATGACTCAAAAGTAGACGTCAGATTAGAGCCACATATATCTGATTCACAGACATATCCTTTAACCACCAGCCACTTCCCAGAAAATGTGCCTGGATAAAATACTTAAACTGTATTCTTAGAACTGGGGGGGGGAGGGGGTGGAGGGGAAGAAAAAAAAGATGACTCAGTGTTCAGCTGAAGGACCCTACCAAGGCTCAAAAAAACCCCAGGTTTAAACAACTCTGATCCAGTCTGACCAGCAGCATCAGAATAAAGGCAGACCAATAATCCCATCTCCAGGTTCAAATATTACCGTGCATAAGTGCACTGTCTTGCACTTATTTCTCGTTCATCTGAAAACTACTTCTGTTAAACTACCCAAATCAGAGAAACATGACACATGCACAGAAAGAAAGGGTCCAAAAATTCAGTCCTACAGCTGCTGCAAGCACTTAAACATTTCAACAGTGTTTATAAATGTATGCCAAACTGGAATTATTTCTCTCATAATATTATGATTAGTATAGCAAAGAACTCCAATTTCAAAAATAATTGTGTAGCATTACTCATAAAGGAATATTATGCAAAGAATATCTGCCCTAATGTTTTGGTCCAAAGATTTCTCAGTAATGACAGTAGAAATCCAAATACCAACATTAGCCTAATTTCTCTGATGTTATCTAACTGAGAGACACCGTAACAATTCCTCTGTCACAAATCATCATCAACACACTTTTCAGAAATTATAGTAATGTGGCTGGCTCTTTCCTTTTTAAATGAAATTCATCACTGACTAGAAGTGTAAGAGGTATAAAACCAGAAGCAATTCTTTAAAATTCCTATTGACACCTAAAATAAGAACATCTTCATAAGACTTCCAGCAATACCTTAACATATGCAATTAAAAAGAAAGGTTAAAACCAACCAACCAAAGAAAACAAAACAACAAAACCCTAGATTAAGTGAAAGCAAAGGCAAAATATTCTCCTGACGAAAAAAAGTTATATATCAATAATTCCAACAGAGAAAAACAAAAACAGATTTAGGAGGACTGAGAAGAGGAACTTTACTTATATTGTTTGGGGGATATAAGGATGACAAGGAGAATACATACCTCAAGATCTCTGATACCAAAGAGTTTGCTGCCCACTGCTCCAAAAAAAGGCAATCTCCAGCTCACTACCCTAGGTATGCTCTGCAGGCTGACATTTCTGATGTTTCAGGAAATATCTTCCAAATATTAAGTAGTAGGTGACAGAAAGTACAAATTATTTGAACTTTCATTTGAAAATCAACAAAATGCAGACCCAGAAGTTCTATTGAATTTCTAAATATTTTCTAATCTCACTAATTCCTCATCATTCTCAAAGACAAAAGATTACCAACACTCGAGCTGAACAAGAATGATCTAAGTGCTATGCAACAGGGATTCAGCATACTCTCTCCTTGAGGTTGATTTATGACTGGTCATCTTTGGTTTAATGCCCTAGAAGTCTCTCCTACATAATATATGTTATCAAGACTGAGTAAATTACAAAAGAAGCATCATGCACAATTCTAATTCTCTTCTCACAACAGGATGTTTATTTCCTGTTTCAAGATAGTAAAAAGGATTTTCAGTTATCGTATTACAGCAATTTACAAAAAATGCCTGTAGGCAGGAAGTTCATGAAGAGTGAAACTGGCTCATAACTAGGTTAGCACATGTGAATGGACTATGAAATGTAAATTTATCTGGTAAAAAAAAAAAAAAGAAAAGAAAAAAAGGGACATCAGCAGATACACCCAGGTATTAAATGAGCCAAAGGTCACAGTGGCAAGATTAGCGCCTAGAACAAGAGGTCCCTGGTTGGGGCTGGAACATCCAGGCACCCATTGTGAAACTAATTACAGTAAAGCTAAGCCAGTCTTTTAAATAAATAACTCTTTGTGTCTTAAGGAATAAGAGAGAAACAACCTCATCTTTTAGTCTCTGACTTTTCATCAGCCCCTTTGGGCAGAACTGGATCTTCACTTTGACCTCCTGCAGATGCCCACAGACGTGCCTGACACTGTCTGAGAGCAGGGTTTGGCCTCTGGTGGATTTCAAGCAAAGTTATGTGCTTGCAGATAAAATTCAGACTTGCACAGAGACTGGAAACTTGCAGAACACATAAGCCCTAGGGAGAAGGGAATGGTCTGAAAACATTGTATACGCTCTTCAGAAGATGCAACCTGACTACTTGGTCTTTGAAGGTAGGGTGGCATTCTGGGGAAATGTTCTTGTGCTTAAATATCCTGTTCCCTTTGGAAGGTCCAATGTGGAGGAGTTGTGGGTGCTCAAAGCATGCCATGACCGCTCTATACATAGCAACTGACCCCAGATAGAGATGCAACAATCCTAAACTCCAGTGTGTGGAAACCCAGAGCCCAGAGTCAACATCACCATATCTGTAGTCTCTTCTCCCCCCACCTTCATCCCAGGGTGTCTCTGGAGGGAAGGCCTGGGCCTTACTGACAGTCAGTTTCAGGGGCTGCTGCAGTACCAGGTAGAGTGTTCCTCAGGACTCCAGTAATGTGTGTGGATGGTGTAAGCAGCCATCCGCAGTCCTGCCTCCTCTCTTACCAGGTTCTGCCCTGGGCAAAGCAGCACTTCCTCACTGACAGCACAGATAAAGAAAATTATCACCAGGAAAAGAAATTCCTCAAACTTGAAACCCATATGCAAAAGAATCATTAATCAGTTGTGTGAATGAAGGATGGATGGTCTGGTAAACTGTAGGCATCCATGTAAGCTGAAGGTGCAGTGCAATATCACAGATACTGTTAATTAGAAGAGCAGCCATTGTCTGAACTCTGAGGTCCTTTTTCATTTAACTTCATGAAACCCACTTGGCATGCAGCTCACTGATCAGGGTACTTGCCATTCTCTTAATTACACCAGGCCCTCAACATTTCCACAGATGTTCTCCAGGAACACATGTTTGGGAAACTACAGGTGAGTGTTTAGCACGTATGGACAAATCCTTAAATCTAATTCACTAGAACTGGGGAGGCATCCATCTTTCGATAGGATGAAATTAAACACAGAGCCAAATGTCACTAAAACAATCTCATCCTCTTCAGAAGTTGATCCTCAGCCGTTAACAACTGAGAGAACTGCACCATTTGGCAAAGAGGCACCTCAGACCCAGATGGGTATCAGACTGAAAGATTGCAACATATTAGGTACAAGTCAGAGAATCAGAGATAAATTCCTCTCACTGCAAGTGGTGTAAACCTGGAGTAATACCACTGATGTCAACTGAGTAGCACAGATTGCGACCACTGTGCTTTAACGAACTTGGTATTTGATCTCATTCTTTTTCATGAATTCACCTTAGAAGCCCATCAGGCATAGTCAGTTCTTTTGTCTTTGCTATGCTGCTACTGCTGTAATTAATCTTTTTCCAACCACCCTATTGGCAATTTCCCTAATGCACACATCCTCCCTCCGTCTCCCTCACTCCCTCTCTATGTCTCTCTCCTTCAATTCCTCTCTGCTGTGCACTCCCTCCCCAGCCTTTTGGGAGCTCATCGTCTTTTCAGTTAGCCTGGGAGCCAGACTGTCTTTAAACTCTTCTTATCTAGACACAAAAGTCTTTTACTCAGATGTATCTGTGCCCTGAATATGAGTTTGGTTATTGAAATGGTAATATAATTTAAACCTAGGCTTCACATTAACATTAGTACTAATATAGCCACTTGACAGTGTGGGTGTAAGTAAAATCTTGTTAACACACGTCAACTTCTGACCAGAGGAGAACATGTCATTATTTTAAATAATCTGTAATTTTTTTCTATCTAAAAAAATCTTACAGAAAATAACTCATTTTGAGCCACATGAATCATCTGATACTACGAATCATTCCTTAACACATTTTTAACTATCAAATTGAAGCTTATTTCAGAGCAAAATATTTTCAAGCAAATAAAATCAAGGTGAGGGTTTTCATTTTGAGCCACATGAATCATCTGATACTACGAATCGTTCCTTAACACATTTTTAACTATCAAATTGAAGCTTATTTCAGAGCAAAATATTTTCAAGCAAATAAAATCAAGGTGAGGGTTTTTTTTTCTAGAAAATACTGAGATGAAAATTCTGACCAGTATAACAAAATCAGCATCTGAAATGTAATTGTAGTCAACACCAACAGGCAGATTCAGCTGGAAAAACATCTTCCAAATATTCCCCTCAACAGCTAGGGGCAAAACAGTCCTTCAGTTCTGGGTTGCTTTTATCATGTGCTGTAGGTGAAGCAAGGCCTGGATGCTTTTGCCTGGACTGGTGGGTCAGTGAACTCCTGTGAGGGAAGTGAGAGTGGCCAGGCAACCCCTGCTCACCCCTGTCTTGTGCTCTCACAGGTACTGGAGTCTGGGGGACTTGCCTGCCGCTTGTCCTTGCTCACCACTTGTCCTTGCCGATTGCATCTTTTGCTTCTATTAACATTTGCCTTCCCTGTATAACAATGGCTGGGATGTCTGTGTTTGTACAACTCACCCAGTTAGACAATCTACCGATTATGTGATTCTTCACAAAAATAAAAAGTCAGGAAGTTTAAACTAAAAATTTTAATAAATTCTCATAATAATAATAGCAAATAGACAGATTGATATGTGTACTACAGCACTTCCCCAAATTGCTTTTTTTCCCTTACAAAGCAACCCTCTTGCTGCCTGACACAGCTTCTGTGATGACAGGTGCACTCTCTGATTGCTTCTATCAGGCCTGTGAACTATCTAACTCCCCCTTTTCCTGGAGGAAGCCCCCCATCCCTTCTTGATCCATGTGTCATGCCATGCACTGTATGTCCCAATAGTACAAATAACATTAGAGACACCGGGGTGGAAGCGCACAGGCGGCACATCTGATCCACACAGGTGCACACTCCCTGGATGCTGAGGTGAGTGCAACCACTTTTTCCCATGTGGTCTTTCATCCATGTCCATCTTTAGAAGCCAACACAAAATATGGTCACTGGGATACTTGAATAGCAGGAAGACAGACACTCCATTGTTATTCATGTTACTGTGAGATGACACTGTTCTTCATGACCAGACAGTTTAACTCAAGAAGATCTTATACTCTACTTTCTGGAATCAATTGATACATTCCATATGGATATTGATGGTTGTCCAAAGACTGGATAATGGCCAAGTAGTATTTCCTTAACTTTCAATTCTCACACACAGGGGCAGACAACAAACATATTCCTGCCACTGATGCTCCCAGCACAGTCTAGGTCTTTTATTTCTTCAGTGGTAAACATGATTTTGATGGGAAAAGCAGCAATAATAGACCTCATGCTCTTCTCTTACCACACCACTGACATCTGGTTTGACAATGATAGTACAGCCAGCAACAGATTTGGAGTAGTGTGGCATACATTGCAGATGATGATGGAAATCTGCCTCAGGACTTCCTGAGGGTGTCAGGTCTGAAGTGTCCTAGCACTGAATTCTTTACACAGTTTCTTGGAGGTCCTGTCCCTCCCAGATCCATAGGGGACACATGCAAACAAGCTTAAATGTCCAGATCCAGGTAAATCCTATGGTAAAGGGTCATTGATGCTTTTCCTGCCTTCTATTTGTCTCTTCCCTGTTTTCCATGTTTCACTCATTTACTGGTTGTGCCCCTCTTTTCAAATTAATTTATGCAAAGTGTTAACTTGTTACCCTGAATGGATTTTTTTGCGAGCCTTTTAGGGAGATGCAGAGACTGCCTTCATTCAGATTGTTCAACAATCTTATCCACAACCTCTTTCTAACAGGTGTTCAACACATCCCAACAGGATATATTTATCCTGAAGCTTCCTTGCTGCTTCAAACAAAACCTCATATTCCCTCTGCCTTCCCTTTCTCCTTCCTTTGATCCATCCCTTTTTAAGCTTTGTTTGTGCTATTAATAATCGAGAGTTCAGCGCTGTCAGCACATTCAACACAGCAGAGAACAAAGGGCAGAAAACAGCCCCACCCAAAATGAGTTTACAGGCTAATGAAGGCAAACAAAACCCTCCACTTGACAGGCTACACAGGGTGGCAGGTTGAATGGTAACTCTTGCACTGGGAGGGGAGGGGCCGTCCTTCAGAAAACACATTTTTAAGTGGATGAGAGCCTGCTTATTAGTATTTCACAAAAGAAAAGAGTTTAAGGGAAAAGTTCCTGAAAGTGAAAATGAAAGCCTGATGAAGCAATTTTTGGGCAAAGAGATGCCAGACAGATGGAGATAGGGAGATGGGTGAGGAGAGATATGCGGCTTAAATAGCCAATCAGTAAGAGGGCAAAGGCACCCAGACACCCTGCAAAGACACTCTCATAAAGAACCAGGGACAGATGGAGCCAGAGCTGTGCAGAGCCTTTGAAGGAGCAGATAAACAGGTTGAATTTAATGGGCGAATGTGAGAGGTTGTAATTGAAGAGCTCAGGACACTGAGGATCATTAAGAATTTGCAAGGAGAATTGAGCACTGCATGAGGTGCTTGGAAAATCTCCGTATTTGAAGGTTTTAAGGACAAGTTAGATAAACATCTGTTGGGAATGTTGTAGATGTAGCTGATCCTGCCCTGGGGCAAGCGATGGGCCCGATGACCTCTTGAGCTCCCTTCCCTTTTCTATGTGGGTGTGGTAGGCCAGGAAGATAATTTGCCAGATGGTAAACACATTTTTGCCCAGATTGAAGCCGAATAAGGAGTAGTGATTTGAGAGAGGAGGGTATCCCAGGCTGCAGAACTATGCAAGGTATCACATGAAAGCTGGCAAGGAGGAGAAAGAATTAGGTTACCACACAGTCTTTTCTGCTGAGCGTCAGCCAAGTGTATCAACGGGAGAAGAATGAAAGAAAGAGGAGATGAAAAATAGGTCAAAGATTGCAAGTGTAAATTCAGTTCTGTTCAATATGATGAAATTGTTCCTATGAAAACTATTGTATCATTGAATGCCACTGTGTATTCGCTCACAAGGCCATAAGTATGTCTTTCCCAGACTAGCTATAATAGCAATCTTCGTGTCTCTACTCTAAACAGACAATACCAAGGGGGTCAGCAAAAGCAAGGAGAAGCACTCTACTCCAGCTAGTCTGCAGGTGAAGTAGAAAGGAGAGTCAGTGGCAAAACAAAGGAATCAGGTATTGGAACACATACAGAGAAGACACTGAAATGGCAGCAAGAGACGGTTTAAAGTACGGAACAAAAAGATATGCCTTTGTAACAGGAAGACCCTCTATTGGCAAGACCAACTGTACTAAAGTGAGCTGAATGAAATTTTTGGTTTAAAAGACAACCCAGTGATGCAGAAAAAATATTTTCTAAGGAAGCTCAAAGACTGCATCCAGAGTGAGGAGGGAATTGAGGTGGTGAAAAGACATGGAGGCTTTATGGCTTTATTAACCTTACCTAGATTCACATGGTTCCTGTATTATTTAGAAAAGATGAGTCAAGTTTCAGACTCTAGCAAACGGTGTGTGGGTGTGCATATGCAGAGGTTTTTTTTACCTGCTGCTATCATGTGTCCTTGAAGAAATAAAACATAAACCAGATGAAAACTGATATTCCGTCAGTGGGATACAATGACACATAACAACTACTGAGAAAAACTGGGCAGAGAAAGTTCCAGAGCTAGAGTATTAGACTGAGGATTCCCTTCTGGTGTCAGGTATGAGGTTTGCTTCTGAAATGCAGGGTAGATGCTCAAAGCCAGGAACAGGGTTTAGCCTGTTTTCAGTCATGGGCCTCCAGAGTCTGGGCACTTTCATAGCTATCTGGTGAAAATCCAATCATGTCACTTTGCCAAGAAGCCCAGGCAACTCATCCTGGTAATGGAGAAGGGGGAAAATAAAAGAAAAAAGAGAATACATTTTGTTTGAGTTGATGAGTTGATGAGCACATCATAGCAATGACAGAGCAATGGAGGAAGACTAGAAACGGAATGGCCCGGAAGTGGATCAAGGACAAGGAGATGGCCATGTGAGCTATCAGCAAGGACAGGGGAATGGGTTGCCAAGGCTGAAGATAGAGCCAAAATAACAAAGAGTCACTGAATGACTGGTCATAAAGGGAAGGCTGAGAAGGTGGGAAGCACACTCAAAGATAGCTGAGGTGAGAATAATCAATGAGAAATTGATTATTTGAGTTATCATCGGTGACTTGGTAGTCACAGACAGACTGGGGAAGATGAAAATAGCAAGAAGCCGTGGCGGCAGCCAGAAAAGGTCACGTTGACCTCAACAAACACTTTGTTAGTTGATGAAGGTGCCTCATTTCAGTCCCATAGCAGAGTAATGGATGGAAGACTCAAGGGAAGTCAACTGCTGGCAATAGGAGGCACTTTCACAAAGTTTGAAGTCAAAGGTAGAAGTTGCTGAGAAAACAAAGTCTAGATTAGATTTTAAAAGAGGAGATGAGGGGTAGGTCAGATGACAGAGGGAAAACAAATTTAAGTGTTGGGAAAGTAAAGTGTCTGTGAGATGAACTCAACACTTTCAGGTCTTTGTTCATGACTATGTGTGCTATCTTTTAGCATTTCTAAAACTGAAAACATCCTCACTCTACGTTGTGGCAACCTATACAGACTGGTGAACTAATGACAAGACAACTCATGACTATCACTACTGAAAAAAGGCTCCTGGCTCAACTAGCCAGCCACAGCAGACCTCTGCTTCTAGAGCACAAGCACCATTTAGGTGCCCAGATTCCACATTCCATCTGCGTAACTTCAAATATCCAAAGTCCATCCAGAGTGGGTTTGAAACTGCATGAAAATTATATCTCTGCTTCTATGTCAGTATCTTTTGTTACACAGGAAGATCACAGCTTTATCGCAGTGACTCACCACCCGTACCTCGATGTTATTTCAGATAGTTTCTCTGCCTCCATTTTGCCCAGCAGTAGGTATAATACAGTGTTAATCTCACTGAAAACCACTAGGAACTCTCATATAGAGCTAAAAATCACAGATCTCACTCTTCCATGCAGCAACAGCAAATTTGCTGTCCTCTCTATGTGTGTGTATATATATATGTATATATATATGCATGAATCATAAATGATCTATCATCATTAATTCATTAGATATTCATTGTAATTACCCTGCTTGTGATGAATTAATTTGGTATTAATTTAGATGTCACATGTACAGTACTTTTGCAAGGATTGCCATATGATTCAACCTTAATTAATCTATCTCTGAAGCAAAATGCTAACAATCAATTCACATTACTGGGATGCTTAGGCTGTCGGCAGGAGCACGTTTATTATGATTATTATTATTTATGGACACAAGGAAGAAGACATTACAATATTTGCAATCATCTATACTTTCCATACAGTAGAGTATTTTAGTCCCAACGTAGCTATATATCTGCATGGCCTTGCTTAAATGATTTTTCTAATCGATTTGTGAATGTCCTTATCTTTAAAGATGTCACCTTGTATTTACAATCATTGGCAGGTCATTATCCATAAAGATATCTCAACCAATTTTTTTCTTCAGCAGTGAATCCTATTACTTATCCACTGCATGCCAAATCTCTTTTCACTCTCTTTTTGGGGGTGGAGGAATTTATAAGAATATATCAAAGGTTTAAAAACAATTCATGAGACATTTGTATTCCAGAATGGGACTTATGTAAATAATGAAGTGACACTCAATTTAGAGAAGGCTTTATTACTAAAGAAAGAAATCTTATTTTAATCACATCTCAATTCAGTTGAACTCCAGTTCAGTTTTCTCAGTGTTGTAGTAAGAACACCAAGTGCAAACATTGATTACTGTAAGATATACAGAAGCATCAAATAAGAACAAGCAATATTTCTGTTTAAATGCACCTCGTCCTTCACCATAAGAAAGCACAAAAGCTATCAAACTGGAAGCACTTTTAGAATGGGTAAGAACTATGAACTCTATTTAAATTAAATGTAAATAACTAAAACCAAAGTAAAGCTGCAATACATAAGGAATGTACTGCGGAAAACAATGAGATATGGAATTTCTGCTACTTATAGACTTCCATATTATTCTTACAATGATTTTGGATACATCATTATTCCTTGTAGCCCTCTTGGTACTTCAATTTCCAAATCCTGGGAACAGTATATTTATGCCTGCTGAGCTCTTTTTTCCTAAGTTTTGTTTTCATTTTCCTCTGATGCAATGTTGCACTTTGTGTAGAGGCAGTGAATAGCTTATTGCAAAACAGAGGATTAATATTAATGCACACTCTTAACAGCTTTTATCAGGAATATGGTGTGAGCCTCCTTGAAAGATTTTTTTTGTCCTTTTCTTGGGGTATGACAGTATGATGTATATGATCTATCATGCTCATTTCCTTCACGCATTCTTAGCCCTACTGGAGCAGCCTCAGAGTGATGGTAATCTTATGAAAACTCAAAATGATTTGTTTATTACTGAAGGTTTATTTAAGGCTGTCACCATGACCTATATCCATTAGTAACCTCAAGAATTCTTAAAGGGACACCGGTCCCATTACCTGCTATTTTCAGCTGTAGTCCATGATAGCAGAAAGCTAAGGCTGTTGCTTCTAAGAGCTTTTGATAAATTATATTGCTATCCTTCCCTCCCCATCAACCTTCTATGTTCAATAGATCTCTTGCCTGGAAAAATGTTTAATCCCTCCCATATCACTCAAGCAGCACATATAAGGGCATTGAAAGAAGGGAAATGAGGTAGCTACATCCGTGTATTCCAGTGTATTGGCTTTCAGCAATTTGACTCTACAGGAAAATTGTTTTGAATAAAAAAGAGCAGAAGCCTAGATTCACTCAGAGGACACAATGACCTAGCTCATCACCAAAGTCCACTACCTACATGGTCTTTGCATTTACAAGTTTACACCCTAACTCCCTTATAGACAAGTCACCTAAGGTACCCCCTTTCTTCCAAGAGGGCTTCACAGCCACAAGAAAAGTCCCTATCATGCCTCCCTTAGTTGGTCTGCAAGGCCCAAAGCATGGTCACAAAATGGCTTTGTGCAGCAAAGGCGGAAGATAAAATGGCACAATTCCTCGCCATCTCTAGGCTTCACATTTAGTACCCTAATTGTCATACAGAAAAGTATAAATATTTTCTCACGCTCTTTTGAAGAATTACATTCCATTTTCCCAGATGAAGTCTTAAGTTATGATCCCTCACCACTGCAGTCAGTCCTGTCAAAGATATCACACTTTGCATTTCACTTACATTCAGATGGGAGCCAGGGCTACATCCTGACTAGCTGCTACATGATCCTTCTGGGATACCTTTAGGCTGAATGACTGTTTCAGTTCATGACATCTGAGGTGCAAGTAAGGCAACAGCTTAAGTTTTTGGCAGAAAAGGGAAGGCACTAATGCCAGAGAGGACCCATGGCCATGAGTTCTGGGTAGTGAGGGGTGGCTGTCCCGAGTGAGCACAGTCAGTAGCTATTTAGGATCTTCTCTAAGGATGGGCTTATCTTATATTACAGCTATATTATATGTAACTGTATTTCAACAAAGTGATGTGGCTGCCACTTGCCCTCTGCTGAGTATTTACGCCACTCAGGGTTTGGGCTCTTTTCAGCCTGAGATGCATTAAACCCATGTTCCAAGAAAAAACCCCATCCACCAGACTGTGACAAGACAGAGTCTATCTCAAGCCTGCAGCACAGGAACAGCAGGGTTTTCTCCTTGCATTGAGATAGGTGTTATGTTTCCAGAAAGAAACTCCAATTATATATTCACAGGACCAGAGGATGACTCAGAAGGGGACCTCAAGAAGTGTGTCATCTCAGCTATGAGATCAGAATAGGCTGGCCATGGCCTTGTCCTGTCTGCTTTTGTGACCCTCCAAAGGTGGAGACTACAGCCTCTGGGTGACCTGTTTCACTGCTTAACTCTCATCAGGGGGGGAAAGGTTTTCCTTATACCCACTTGACTCTCTTTTGCCTCAAGATACATCCATCATCCCTCACCCTCCTGACTTGTGCCTCTTTGAAGAGCCAGGCTGTGTCTCCTCAAAGACATCCTCATAGTTACTGGCAGGCTTCTAGGAAAGCCAGGGTTTTGCTCCTTATGTCCTGTCTAAGTCCACAGCAGTCAGGGTCCTCTGAAGCAACTCCACATCCTTCAGTCTGTCTCGTGAGGTAAGAGCTCCAAACCCCAACTATCTTAGTAGCCTTAGTAGCTTGCTCTCTTTGATTGGTTTCTTTCTTGTACTGAGAGGCCTGAAACTGGATGTGGTATGCCAGGTGCCACCTAAGGAGCATTGAGCAAAGGGGGATAATCACTCCCAATCCTGTACTGGCCATGCTGCTGCTAATACAGTCCAGATACCGTCAGCCTTCTTTCCTGCTGGAGCCCACTGCAGTCTAAGCCTCACATTTGGCTTGCTGTCTGCCACGGCTCTCGGGTCCTTCTCAGCAGAGCTGCTCCCCAGCTGGAATATCTATAGCTTGTATCACTGCAAGGTGATCCCACAACCTGTATCACTGCAAGGTGATCCAGGTGGAGGATTTGGTGTTTGTCCTTATTGAATTTCATAAGGCTCCTGTTGGTCCGTTCCTCCATCCTGTCTACGTCCCCCTGGATGGTGGCCCTTCCCTCAAGCAGATCAGTGGGTCCCTATTCCCACTCCCTCCCCTGCCCTTCTCTTTTGGTGTAATTTGAAAATGTGACAAGAACCTCCTCCGGGTCATTGATAAAGATTTTAGTCAGTGTCCCTGAAAGTGCTCAAAAAACATGTAGATACGGTGCTTAGGGACATGGTTTAGTGATGGACTTTGCTGTATTGGGCTAATGGTTGGACTCGATGATTTTTGAAACCTTTTTCAACCTTAATGATTCTATGATTCTATAAGTCCCAGTCCCCTGTTGTTCTTCACTTGTTACCAGCCTCCAGGTAATGTACAATCCATTAGCCTCCACCTTCAGAGCCTGATCATCCAACCCAGTTGAGTGCTACAACCACTCTGTGGTTTGTGTTCCCGCCAGTGTTGCATACACAGCTGCACAGTGACTCAACTTTGAAAGGAAGAATAAAAAACTGGAAAGTGCTGTCACACCAGGTACACCATGGTGTGGTGTCTATTATGCCCTTGTAATCCTCAGTCCCCATAAAAATGATGAGATGCTTTCTTGCCATGCCCTTGCGGTAGGAAATTATGTAAAAGATGGGCACCACCAAAGGTAGTCATAGTCTTAGGCACACCTAGCTTTTCATGATTCTCCATAAATGACTCCTAAATGGAATGCACAGACCCATCTGTCTTAAATCTGTACCAGCCTGAAGCCTCATGCTTCAGGTGATCATCTCCCCTGAATAAACATTTCTGAGCACACGGGGAAATCAGAAAACTTCCAGTCTAAGATTAGGCAAAATCTACTGGCATTTTCCATAGATTCACACCTACAGCTTCCTGTTCAGCATGCTTGCTGTTTTCTGTATTTCCTATTCTAATTCTTCAGCACTAGACAAGGGAATCTGTCATCTAACCTGGATTATGAATTCCCCAAGATGATAGCCTATAAAAGAGCAAAGATTTACTGTATGAGTTTACCTTGTAAATATAGTTCAAAATGACAGGATTTACCTCCATAATCCAGACTATCTCAATTAGCACATATGCTTTTCTTGCCTGGCTAAATCAACATATTCCCCTCAGTGATCTCATCTCCTGCCACAATGTCTTTTCCATCTGAAATCTCCTAGTTTATTTTACCTTATCCATGGACCTGGCTATGTTGAGCTCTGTCTAAAATCTGCTGAGGAATGAAAGAAGTGCTATTACATTATAGTTAACTTCCTACGTTGGGAGAAAACAAAAACCGTCTTCTCTTGTCTTCTTGTAGAGTGAGAAAATGATTTGTTGCTCTCTTCAAACCTGATATCACACAATGTAACTCTTTACCTTTGAGTCCTGGTATAAGGGTTGAGATCACAGGCTTGAATCATCCCTTTGCTTGGTTTGTGAAGTTGTATGTCTCATACAAGACAGGCGTGAACAGGCTGTGACATAAAGTCAAACCCCAGAGTCAAGAGGCTGGATCAGTTCAAATCTGTAGGCTGTTAAGCTGTACATAAGAAAAATGCCAGGACACCTAAAAATGTGGTGAATAAAACCTCTTCTCAGACCCAGATGAGGACTGAAAGCTACAGATGGGATTCATAGTTCTGTAAATCCACACAGGGTTCAAATTATTTAGAAAGTGTCCTGAATACCTAGGTTTACTGAAATTGGGCAGGGGCAAAGAAGTTCTCTACTACATTCTCTAGTAACAGAATTTGAAAACCTGTTTTACATAAAACAAGACTAGAATAAATTCAGCAGAAAACCTCATGTGCAAGGAGCCTTAACAGCTCTGAACTGAGGACTAAAGGAAACAACCTTAAGCTGAAACAGGGAAGATTAAGGTTAGATATTAGAAAAATTTTTTTCACTGTTAGGGTGGTCAGGCATTGGAATAGGTTGCCCAGAGTGGTGGTGGAGTCACCACCCCAGGAGATGTTCAAGAGGCATCTGTCTCTGGTGCTGGGTGATGTAGTTTAGGGTTTAGGTGTTACAGTGGTAGATGGTTGGACTTGATGATCCTAAAGGTCTCTTTCAACCTTGATAATTTTATGATTCTATGAATATCACTCATACATGATATTCAAACTCAAAACATGGCTCTGCATCCAAGTTGCAGACCTCACATGGCCAAAGTGTCTCCTAGGAAGATATCCATACCCTAGAATTCACCTTAGCTGGTCAGCTAGTGAAAAAATACAAAACCCTAAGAGTTAGAAATGCCCACAATGTGAATTAAGGCCCAAGCTTCAAAGCTTTTGTGTTTGGCTATAAAATGGTGCTATTTGCAAAATCCAAGGTGATAATTAAAACAATATAATTTAGAGAACATTTTTATTCCAATATTTTGTTTGTATCGAGACAAAACTTAATACAGGTTCATGTAATGGTTGTGCTCATAAGGTGCATCAATAGTGTACATAATTGAAACTAGTCCCTACAAATGTTTAAATGTGCCAATGATATCAATAAATAATGAGAAGAGGAGTTACTTTCAAATAAATTATTATTTCAGTCATCTCAAATTCAAGATCCAAGAGTACAAAGACAAAAATGAGGACTCCTCTATGCAGTGTCTTCAAAATCTCCATTCTGTCTGATTATAAGGGTATGATAGTCCATATGGTGAAAGATGATTTTTAAAGTTAGTAGATTTCACCCTTCAAGTGTTGGGAAACATGTTTTCTTCAGCAGCAAGTCAAGCTGAGGCATTATTTGAAATTCTTACTGGGTAAGGAAACTCAGACTCACTTTTAGCTATAAAAAAGCGGCCCTTCTTTGGACACTACAATTCCAATCACAGCAAATGGCCCACAAAGGCCATCTGTTGCTCTGTTGAAATGCTTGAATAAGAGGGTGAGAGAAAAGGAGATAGCCGATAAATTAGAGCTCTCCTGAAACATCTATGTGCATAAATGTTACATCTAAAATAGCTTAGTGCTGTCAAAGGAGGATAAGCAACTCTTCTGGTATGGCTCAGGGGAGCACGGATGGAAACTTCTAATGGAGTGCCAAGTTTCAAAGACAATTTAAAGTCCAGATAGGTTGTTATGAATGCTACATAGAGCTGTGTGCCTTTTGACTATCTCTCTATAAGCTGTGACTTAGCTCAGCTGCAAATTGCTTCCGTAGATGAAGAAATCACAGTGTGAAATCATATGCCTGGTGTTATGCAGGAGGTCAGACCAGATGAACATAACAGCCCTTCTGGCCTAAGAATCTATGGAGTCTATCAAATCTTGCGGGAGGTAGTGTCTATGCAGACAAGAAACATAAAAATCACCTACATAGTTATGGTAAAACTTTCTGTCAAATGGGAATCTAAAATTAAATCATGTGAATTAGTCAGAGGTCATTTTTTATTTGCTGAAGCATATATATATAAGTAGCTGGCAGAGGTAAATTAAACTGATCTCTAGATTCAATTCACACATCCGATTTGTCCAAACTATAGAGATTATTCTATCCAAACCTGGTATATTTATATATTTTGGAACAAAACTCAAAATAAACAGCAGCGTTGGTGGGTACTTTCACAGAAGGACCTTCCCAAACCACCAGCATCTGCCTCTAAACAGCTAACTGGCTTTCTCATAACCGAAATGCACACAAGAAAGATTGGCACCTGCTAATGAAAGTATTGCTTCCCGGCTATGTTGGGTAAACATCAGTTTGATTAAATCATTTGGGGTTTAATAAAGAAGAATGGGCGCTGCAGAAACACCACAGAAGTGGCTGGATTCCCCGTCAGGTGCAAGATACATGAATACGCACATATATATGCGCGCGTATGTGTGTATGTGCATATGGACTCTCCAGTGTATGTTTTTGGCTGCCGTGCGCTCGGCGGAGCCCTCGGCGAGGGGGCAGCGCCGGGGCCGCGCCGGGGCAGGCGGGTCCCTGGTGGCGGTGGCAGCGGGATGCCCGGAGCGGGGACAGGTCGGGTTCCCCGCCGTGTGCCCGTGCCCCAAACCCGTCCGTCCGGGCAGAAAGCGGGTCGGCAGCCGGTAGATGGAGCACAAGGCCAGAAACCGGGCTGGGGAACGCGCTGGGGGGAAGGGGGGCTGCAAATCTGCCCGGTATTTCGATTCATAAAACGCATAAATCCTCCGCGATTAATAATAACAGGAAAAAGCAGTGACTGTGCGCTTCCCACGAGGTGAAAATACTCGAAGACCCAGCACCCACGCGATGACCGCCGGTCTTTAGCCTGGAACACATGTTTGGACGGGACTTCCGTAGCAGGGTCGTGGAGATTCGTGCGCTTTCTGCTTGTTCCTGTCTCGGTTTCACTTCACCTTCGTGGCCCCAGGAAAAGCGTGTTCTCATCGTCGCCCTGCACCTTAACAGTACAGCATGCAATGAATGCTGCTTGGTGTTGTAAGACCTACTATGCATTATCATTGTAGCAGCTTATAAAGTTTGAGAAGCAGAAGAGTTCCGGTTTTTTTCAAGAGCATTAAAAAAAAAAAAAAAAAAAAAAGCCATTTTCAGGAACCTTAAAAAAGAAGTTTTTAGATAAATGGCCCACAGGCAGAGATAAAGCCCTGAATTTCAAGGTCCTATAACTCTCGCAGAAGCTTCATCATCATTGTCACAGCTGACGTACAACATTGATTTTTGTGTTATTATCCAGACCAGCCAGGACATAATGTGTGAACATTTACCATCTATTTTTCCACTGGCTTTTATTTCTAATGTGCCCCAGACTCTGAGCAAATGTGAATCCGAGCCCCTTAGTTCAGTCAAATTTATTATCCTTAAGGGATGGGGACCAAAATCACAATTGTAAGTGCTCCCTCCACTCACACACGCATGCACGCACACACACACTAGATGTGCTGTCTGTGCACCACTCCCCTATTGTTTTCACTGTAACTGATTTTGGCACCAGCTCTTTAGCACTTTGGAAGGGCCTTCATTAGCACTGGGACACTGTCCAAAAGGAATCCAGAAAAATCAACACATGGCTGCTCTTGTTCTCATGATAAATGACAGCTTTGGCTGAAAAACAACAACAGTAAGGAAGCAAAACAAAACCCAAAAAGCAACAAGGGTAGCCATAATGTGAATAGGAGAAGTCAGACATGACTAACTCAGCCTGGATGGGGGAACAGGGTTGGCTGGGAGGGGGCAGGGGATTCCTCCCTCGGTACTGTATTAAAAAAGTGGTTTGGCCTTTACACTGACGTGGAGGGTTCATTCCTGGAGGGGAGAGATGCAGGGCAGTGGGAAAAGGCTAGGACCAGACCACACCACTTTGATGAAATGAAGTAAATGGCACCAGCACAGTGCATTATGGAAAATAAAATGTCTGCCATCCTCATGAGGATGAAGAGGGATCCACAAAGAGGGATCCATGTCCCTTATAAAAAGCAGAGCTTACAAATGCGGAGAATGTATTAGGCTGCTGTATTAACCCATTTATTCCCCGATGACTATGTTTACACTCAAATCCTGAAGTGCTTACTCAGGCAAAACTCCCAGTTGACCTAGTCCTGAAGGCTTTAATCAGGAAGTATGCCCAATGACTTCAATGGGAGCTTTGTCTCAATAACTATTCAGGATATGGCCCATAGGGATCTTGAAACTAGAACTAATTGAATTTTTTGCTCGACATGCCTTTTCACTTGAAAAGAACCTTTTTTACCCAAAAAGAATTCTTCACAAAATGCATCAGTCATTTTTCTTTATTATTGGATACTTTCTATCGTATTGTACCAGAATGTTCTCAAACTTCTTACTCTGCAAAGTTAAAAAAAAAAAATCCAAATCCTTATAGACATCTTTACTCTTTTGCCAAGAAAAAATGACAGGCAAATAGTTTTGACAGAATGTTGGTGAAAACTGTGGAAAATTTGCTTACTAAGATTTTGTTGTTGCTATAAATTCATTCCTTGCATTTTGATTTCTTTCATTAAGAATTATGATATGAGTGAATACACAAGTTTACATATGCAGTTATCTTAAATCATCACAAACAAATTTTTAACTTATTTTGGAGCCTCTAAAAAATAAACAAATATCAGCTCTGACCTGCAAAGTTTTTTCCATACACTTAAGCATATAAGCTATGGGAAGTCCTTCAAGTTGCAAAAAATTCAGCAAATATTTTAGAACAGGCTGACATTCTGAACGGAAGACAGATGTGAGAAGAGGCACCATAAAGAAATTTTTGAGGTAAACATCCCCAAATCTGTGAAAAGATATACAAACCCATCACAACTGTGACAAAATTCTCCTGGAACTACCTAAAATGTGGGGTTTGTAGCTTTATTTTGAAGTCTGAGAATAGCCTACTTTTCCAGAAATGTATTTCAGGGTCTGGAGTCTTATCCAAGAGAGTTTTAAAATATATTTTGAGCTTATGGTTTCAAATGAGAACATCTATTGAATTTCACTGGGGAAAAAACCCCCAACATTTATCAAGGTGAAAATCTGCTGTGAATAAACCAAAGCAACATTTTCCAGAGCTCATCCTTGATCTTTGCACACCACATGTCTCATCCAAACTTGGCATATATCAGATGGCTGGTCAACAGTGACCCATGAGAATACACACAAGACCCTCACACATCAGCTGCATTACAACTTGTTCATTACTACACACAGCATCCCACATTGATCATGAATATATATAATTAGAAAACAGGCTGTACACTGATGAGGAGTTTGGAAATTGTCCTGCTTGAAATTCACATGAGAAGTACATTTCTGATAGATGTTTAGGCTGTTGACTTAATATGGTTAAAAGCTAAGTAAGTATTTTATTGGAACTTGCACCTGGATCTCTATCCATTCAAAAATATTTAGAGACAGATCTACAAACTGATCTTGATTTTGCTACAGGGCCAAAGGCCTGATGAGGTTTGCTGAGAGATCCCCTCTGGTCTCTGAATTTAAATCAAGCTTGCAGGCATTTGTTTGGAAACAACATGAAATAGTACACCTCAGTGTTTTCAGACAAGCTTCAGGTAAAGCTAGATCTTTGCAGAGCTACAATTCAAACAAAAATTCACTAGTAGATTAGTGCTGATCCTTTCCTGTATCTCCCTTGTGAAGCTAAATCACTGGGAACAATCAGTTGAGCGACTTCTAAATTCCCCTTCACACCCACCCAATTAAACTTTTATCATATGGGTTGATCCCGTGATATAAAACACAAGCATGTCTTAATGCAATTTGAAGTCACAGGCAGCCTTCTGGGAGAAGGGTAGATGCCTGATGTACCTTAAGCTGATGTATTGGATGCTGTTTTTCCTGCTTTATGCCATTAGTACACTTGTTCGCCATCTCCCCTACCACATTGCCATCAGGGAGATCTAAGCTTGGCAGCAGGCTGGGATCCCTGCCTCTAAGCTGAAAGAGGTTGAGCTATTTGCAGAAATAATGCTTTCCAGACGTACTAAACAGCACTCATCTTTCCAGATGGAGGGGCATTAGTGTTGCTTCCAGCCATCTCTTCACCTTCTGGTGTACTTGCCACTCCTCCCGTATGCACCATGAGCCTTATGCTTCAGATACCTCTCCTGCATGCTGAGAAACTCTTCGAGCTGCCTGCACCTTGCAGCCCTGGAGCCAGCTGGAGGAGGGATATAGCCCATCCCACTTTAGCCTGGGACTCCTGTCTGATGGGAAATGGGGGGCTCTCAAAGGAGCCAAACCTTCAGGGACCCTTTTCTTCTCCCATGGTCTGTATTTCTACTTAAAGTATTCAAAAAGGAGAGGATTTGGCAGGTAGAAGATCTGATGAAGACAAGTGCTGATAGCAGCTAAGCTAAAGGGGGAGAGAGAAAGAAAGAGAGAGAGAGAGAGAGAGAAAGTCAGCAATGAAGAGGTAACAGCCCCATTGCTAAACTGGAGCTTCTAATGGTCCCCCAAGACCTGCAGACTGTCTGGTCCAACGACTAAGGGCTAAGAGCCAAGCCTTGAGCATGCAGATTGTGGATCTGTGGCACACCAGGCTACATCAACCCTGACGAGGTCATCTGGATCACATGAATGCTTCAAGTCAAACAACTGAAAAAAAAATTTATTTTTTCTTTCTTTTTTTTCCTTTTTTTGTTCTGCATGTGAATCCCCAGTGGAAGAAATCCACCGAACAAGCATGTTGATTTTGGCAAAGGCACACACATTCACTCTGTTCTAAAGATGAGCTGACACGTGCAGATTCACAGATTAGCCATTTCTAAAGGTTAATTAAATATTGCCATTGTTTTCCAAGCTATTAATGTATGTTATTTTATTTTTCTCTGTTAAAGAACATCTGGGTTTTGGAGTTAAAAAATATGCGACCCTTCATCCCCTTCGAAAAAGGTCTTAAAAAACACACACGGAGTTTCTCCTTTAAAAATATGGCATGACTGTCTTCAGAGTCACATTACAAAGTTGAGAAAAAAAAACTTTGAGAAAATATTGGGAAAAATGTTCTTTCATAGATCAAAACATTTGATGTGCATTCTTGTCTGCCGAGCGTGTCTCAAAACTAGCTCACACACAGTAAATGAGCTGTAGGAGAGGCTCCTTGTATTAGTCAGCCCTTCGTTATTTGCTGAAGTTACTGAAAGTGATTACATTGAGATATGTTCCTACTCCATACTTTGGTGCCAGGATGTATGACAGCCAGTTTTGTTTACAGTGCTGACCCTGCAGGGTAAATTTAGTGGATCTGCACAGCTTTCCTTATCCCTGTCCTATGTCCCTCCTCAGCAGTTTGGACTCAGTTTATGAGCAGACTTGAGGTGAAAGAATGAATGAGTAGGATTAAGAGAATAGAGGTGTACAAACTCTGATTTGGTAGAGTTTTCTTGGCAGGGATGTAAATGACTACAAAGGATTCAAGTCAGTCTTACCCAAGTGATCAGGCTTAGCAGCAGGAGCAAAGGAACGCTAAATTTTGCTTGCAGTTTTACTCTGCTGTTCCTGTGATCCCTGAGACAAACCAGCTTCATTCCTTGCACATACCTCCATCATTACATCTCCATGCCCAGGCGCTAAGTAGTCTGAAAAAACAATAAGATAACATTGTGTCCTCTTTGCACAGATAATAACAACTATTTAAGATGCACAGAAAAAAAGGAATCCAATGCAGTATCTCCTATACCAACATTTACTCTCTGTCAAGCAGTGACTGTCACATACAGGTAACTCTCAAGTGTGTTAGGAAGTTTAAATAATTAATGCAAAATAGTGCTTGGAAATTCTTAGTTGTAAGGAACACAGAAACATAAAGTATTGTTTTAACAAGGAGAATGTCAGTTTTCATATTCCATGGCTGTTCCTCATCAACAACTTATATAAACTTCAACTTATGCTATCTGTACTAATCAAAGTCCTATGCAAATCCTGAAGAAAAGATTCACCATCCCTGATGCTGATTCTGGCCTCAACTGCATTTAGGTGCTAGTCATCAGCTAGAGTATAGTTTTGACAACTTAGTGGCAATAAATGAACTAAGCCTGCTGATGATACAAGTCACGGACCAGTGATGGTCTAACTCACATCCTTCTGCATGAGTTTATCATCTTTGCAGCCAAACTCCCTTTCTCATCTTCTTTCTAGAATAGCAAGCTGTGGTGGATCTGTATTTCCCTAATTGTACTAGCAAGAGATGAAGGGAGCCCTGTGTTGCCTCCTGCATTCCCCTATAAAGTACGAAGGGCCAGAAAAGAAAGGGCATAGAACTAATGGTGGTAGGTGAGTCTGGCTTGGAGCAAGACCAAACATTTACAGTGTGCCTACAATATCCTATCATGCCATGAATGCAGCTATCTGTACTCTATATCACCACATGCAGTTGGTCTCTCTAGCCTACTGCCCTGTGATATTATACCCAACCCTTCCTGATCCTGCTGGGATCACAACAGTCAGATGAAATAAGAGTAACTCTGTTATTTATTTCTGTCATGTTCTGCTTGGAAAGTTTGACGATTCCTCCTACCAGGCATTTTACTAGTCGACACAAAAGTTATCCATATTGCAGTGCCTGTTCTGACCTGTGAGTTAGCAAACAATAAATCTTAATTACACTTAAATGCTAGAAATCTGCAATGAATGAGGCCACATTAGTCAGTTGTGAATTGGTCCTGACTCCTGCCTCCGCTTTGGCTGGAGATGCAGCTGCAGGAATACATAAATTAGTTTTTGATTTGTTTGTGCAAGTACAATCAGTTGTAGTTGTTCCTTAAGAGCATTTCTAGTATTAGCGGGCTTACTGGCATTCATCCTATTAGCATCTCTGATGCAGGTGCCATCTGGAAAGTTTTATTTTAAAAGACTTTTAGTATTGTACTTAGGTTAATAAGAAAGCATTATTTTTAAATATCACAGCAGTTTTCCAGAGTGCAGCTCAGTCTCATGACATCTGCTCAGTGGATACTTGTTACCTTTGGGTTTATTGAAAGAAACCTTCTGAATAACCTTTTTGTTAGCAATCTGCTTTATAGGCCCTGCAATGGAATAGTTGGAGTGCAAATGGAGTTGCTAGCAGAGGGGATTTTCTATGCTGTAACAAGCTCTTTGGTATTCCGGCACTTACATATCATAACATTCCATAAAATCACTGAGACCTCCTCCCTATTTCTCTCTTTGTGAGATTCTGCCATCTTTATTCAAGAACTGGAGCTCAGTTGACAGCCGAGCTCAGCGGATGTGGTGCAGTTCCCACTTTGGAAACAGGGGTCTGCGGAAGATTTCCCTGCTGCGGCACATGCAGCTCTATCACGTACTATTTTAAACACTGCAATGAGGCTAATCTTAATTGACTGCTCCTACTGTTCAGGAGCACTGACAAATTACAGTGGGTAAATAATGGCTCATTCGCAATAAATTAAAGAAATCACCCACTCCGTTTCCAAATTTCACCAATTTCAATATTTAGCATTGAACGGGAAAATGATTCTGTGGAAATCCTGTTGGTGAACAAAAGGGTTTCGGTTATATTGAGCAAAGTGGGTCCCATGAAATTCACCTTTAGTAGTAGCTGACAGAGCATAGCTGGTAACCCAAAGTAGCTATTTAGCAACTGCCATCAATTAAACCAGACCAGAAACTATTTCTACAAAAGGATCAGCTGAAACTCAGGCTCCTGTTTGGTGATAACATACTCACTATATTAAGCCAAATTTTGCAGAATAAAGAAAAAGAAACTTGGAAACATAAATCAAAGGGAAAGAATTAAAATAGTCTTTTCCTGTAAAACAGCGGTGTAAGAACTGTAAGAGTGCCAGTCTGAAGACTTAGTCAGGGCCAAAACCTCTGACTGGGTTAATTCTGGTGTGGCTCCACAGATATCAAAACAGTAAAAGTGTAAATAGAGGCTGTGCTGATTCACAATCCTAAACGTTATACAATTCAGTGTACTTTCTATTCTGCTGTAAGGCCTGGATCTCTTTAAATATAGCTGAGTAAAAATAAAGAAATACTATTCTCAGAAGCTGTTGCAGCTCTTCTGTAAGCACCAAGAAAATGCAGTCATTCTAGTTGAATGAGCTGGAAACTCCAGATTTGTGAGTGTTTCCAGAATACAAACTGCAGAAATCAGACACAACTTTAGGAGACTCCTAAAGGTACACTACCTTTACTAAAATAGTAAATAACACAGGAGTCATCGGGTTGGAGAGAGCACCAAAATAACCAGGTTCTTCTTCAGCTTCAGTCAAAGAACATAGACTGAAGTAATAAAAATTATGTTTGGGATTGATAATCGATAGTTTTCTGGACAAACTTTGGATTTAGGTTCATTTCTAAAGTAGTTAGCCTTGGAAGAAAGAATCTCATCAGTCAGCTGACACCAGCCTGATGCGGTCATTTTTTTATGCAGCTCTTTTCTTCTGGTGCCATACCTGACTTTAAAGGAATAGTGTGCATGATAGAGTTTACAGAAGAAGCTCTAGAAGAGAGAGTTGAGATTAGCCTTGTGGTTTAGATAATAGCTGCTAAATAGATAGACTTCAAAGTGAGGTAACCAACAAGTGATATAAGAAATATTCCAAGAGATATTTTGTAAGTCTTGGGAACATTTATTCTGGATGCAAAGCCAGAATTTTGTCTCTGGCCACTGGGCAAGAGCACTCAGAAAAGACCAAGTATAATTAAATAAGCAGGTGGAATGTGCAAATCAGTTCAAACCAAGATGAACAAAGACAGCTTGTTTTAAATACAGAGAAATACCTTTGGTAGCAAGATCAGATAAGGCAGTTTAGGAGTAGCTATAAATGAAATTTGCTCCACTTGGACAAATATATTTCCTCCCATGTTTTTCCACACTGTGTCAGGATTCCTACAGATGTAGGAACCTGTGTCTCTAAGTGCTACTCAGCCAAGCAACAGCAGTGTCGTCAGGTGCAGTGACTTTAGGTCTGGCCAGAGTATCTGGCTGCAGGGCTATGAGATCAGGTCCAGGCAGTCCAGGAGCTGGATCAGAGGCTGATGACCATCTGTACTAAGTCTGTCAGCCAAAATTGTCTTGGCCAGTACAGAGCTGGAGAATGATCATGTCTTTGTCTCTTTTTGATCTTTCAAATTACCCTGGGATTCAGGGGAGCTACTGGAAAGGCACAATACAGGGCTCAGAAGGAGAAAAACAAATCCAATAACAATCCTGGACCTATGCCTTCTCAGAGCAGAAGCTCTAATTCTTTGGGGCAAGCAAATCTGTTCTCGAGTCTTTCCACTGTTGCCTCCATATACAAAGTCTGTATATACTACTTATGGACTGCCTCCTCGGGAGGATGCTGCATTTTTTTCACGCTCCTGGAAATGAAGGACCATTTGGATTCTCCAGGTGGATGTCATCCAGATCTGACCGTGAAGCCTTCATGGAGATGGTCTCTCTTAACAGAAATCTGTCTCAACTCTGTGAAGAGTCACCCTCCTGAGTTTTGAGATCAGAATGCTTTTCAGTCCACTTCTATATCTCCCACCTCAAAGAAATTTGTGTGCAATTTCATGACATAGTTCCTGAGCCAAAGTTCTCTGACTACAAAGGGGATAAAAAAAATAGTGGCAAAATATTAGTGATAAAGCTGTGATTAAATTCCTTATCAAGGAGAAGCTTTCCTATGTATTTTTATGTTCAAGCCACCAAGCCAGTTCAACAAGATGTGGCACCAAGAGCTTCCTGTCTATCTGATGTCTTATATGAGAAAACACTGACTTGACTCAGAGCTAATGAGGTTGCAACATAAATCCATAAGGCAAATTCACATATATTAGGCTGGCATGAGATCTGGGTGTTGGAATAATTTTGATACTCACAGGAACAGAAGCACTTGTAATAAAGGAAATCTGCCAACAAGGAACTAAGATTTTACTGATCTGGAGTTAGTCATTAGCCCCATAGGCTGAGAAAGAATTAGCAACAGCTAATAGGATGCAGAGAGAAGTGCATATTTATATGATCTGAATTCCATTCTTGGATGGGTACCTGCCAGTCCTGGGAATTTTTTAAAGATATTTTTGTTTATGAGGGGGCCAAATAGCAGGATTTAGTGCATACAATTGTTTGATCTGCCTTCAATCTAATCTGCTCTTTCTTTTTTCCTTTTCTCTCAGTTAAGAATTGACAAATCTGGCACTCAGTACAAACAGCAGATGGGACAATCTCTAGTATTTGTTTCAATGCTGCCAATAGTCATTGAGGGCAAGGAAACTAAGCAAGAGCCACAAACACACCTGCCCTTACTTTATTCTTGACTAGCTACACAGAGAAGTACACAGCCCAGAGGTGCTGCTGTTTTGAATAATCCACCCTTGGGTATAAAGACGGTGAGATCCACTCTCCTACAGACCTGAAAAGCAACAGCATCCTTACAGCTGCTCCTCAAGCTTTTTGGGGGAGGAGAGGTGTGAGGAGAGGTGAGAGGGACAAGTTCTGACCTGCTCCAGGAACAGGGACTGGAGGCAGTTCATAAGGAGATTGACAAGGAAAGGTAGAAAGAGGGGAGGAACAAATGGGTGTATTTCCAAATGCAGAGCAGCTTCTGCTGAAAGCAAATCCATTAGCAAGGTCCTTTGAAGAAAATGTGGAGGTAAGAATCATTAACCACTCCTGGGAGATAAAGAATTGACATTGAATATTTACTCGACATAAAAATTTGTTCCTACATACCTGACTTTGTAAAGCAAGCCTAGGACTCCAGCTTACTTATTATCTCCCGTGTTATCCCTCCTTTCTTATGCTCACCCTGCTGTGGAAAAAAAAAAATGAAAAAACAACCCAAACCACTCTATTAATGGAAAACAACTTTACTCCAGTGGAACAAGGAAATGGGCACTGTTCCTGAATTTAGCTCCAAGGGACTAAAGAACGCAGGTAATTCCCATCTGTCTGACACCCATCTAAGTTTCTTTTAGTCTAGGTGTCACAGTGGTGACACCACACTGACCATCACTCTGGCTTCCCTTCTGAGCTGTTCTCTGTGAATTAACAGTGCTATATGGTACAAGATCAAACGCTAATAACCTCACTTAGTGTGCCAGTACCATCTAACTCTACCAGAACTATGCCCAGTCACAGGCTCTGACTGCAGATCTCAGTGATCCTACTGAATGCTTTTGGGTGCCAGCTTGAGTCCCCACCATATCTTCAAACTACAAGTCTGTAGGCACGTCTCTGGGCATGGCTGAATGCTGAGATTCAAATATCAGGTAGGCACTTGGTCATAGCAGACTGTCCACAAGACGGCTATGAAGATAGCAGGTTGATAGGGTACAGCATGGGCCATGTTTATGGCACCCCATATATCTGTTTTTCACAGTCCTCTGAAACTAGTCCAAAGGGAGACCATCAGTGTTCATCTCAAAGTGTTTAGTTAGCATTAAGTCTCAGTTTATTTTAGCTCTTCATCTGCAAATCTGCTACAGCACACCACTTAAAACATCTTTTTTTCCTTTGCAGCTTTTTTCCCTAGGCTGACCTCGAGATGTGTAGATAGGGGGAATGGTGGCAGAGGAACAACACTGTGCTTATCCGCTTCCTGCTGCTGACAGGCCTGCATGGGTTTACCTAAGTCTTGACCCCTATCTCTCCTGCACAGCTGCCCCAGCAGATGCTGTGCCCATCGTGGAGATGTGCTACTCATCAAGATAAAAGGAGTAAGAAGCTATCTCAAAGCACTTAGGTATGATTAAATAAAGGAGGCCATTTCCTCTGCTGCTAATCTGGTGCCTTTCAAAATCACTAACTTCACTTTTTTTTTTTAAAGTTACCATCTTTTAATTCTCCTGGGTCTCCTCTATAGTTCTCCTCCTCCTTCCTGGGAAGGGGTGATACACTTCATGATATGACAGTGGCTCACAGGGCTGATTAAACTGAACTCTGTGCAACACAAACAGCAATTTTTCATGTACAAAATGAAAGAATTGTACTGCTCTCTCTTTTGAGTTTTGCCTGGGTCAGGATACCCAATTAACCTGCAGGCTCTTGTACTGGCAGCTACCTGCTCTTCACTTTGAAATCAAGTCACTCTCCTGTTTTGGGAGCTCTGCTGATCTGGAAGTCTTCCTGTCCTTTAATATGATAGAACAAAGCAGAAGCATCTACTGTGAAAAAGTGAAAAAAAACCAGACTCATTCAATATGGCCTCTTACTTTTTGTTTGAGTATTACATTCTAAAGTTCAATAACATCTTAACTGCTTGGCCACTAAGAGAGAAGATATTTTAGGACTGTAATATCTGATGAGTATGTACAAGTCGAGTAAGTCTCTAGGTTGTCTCTAGGTTGTATCTTCCCACTCACAAGAAATCCAAGGTTTAGACTTTGCAACCTTCACACAGGTTTGGGGTTTTTGAAACTCAATCAGATTACATATCTTGCTGGGCTTTCCTCATCAGGTATCAGATGCTACACAAAATTTCCCATGGAAAGCTCTAATGTTTGGTAGTCCTCCTTTTTTTCTTTTTTTAATCAAAAATCTCAGAATTTGTATAGTTATCAACATGAGAGCATGTGAGAATGAAGCATTGAGTGTGACTAAGCTGACTGTCACCTGCAATATCTCTGCAAAATGGCCACGGGCCATGTGAGGACGGATTGTGCATAGGCAGCAAAGCCCAATCTGTTCTAGCCATAATACAACCCCAAAGCCACAACGATGGGGCTTGACACTTGAAGTGCAAGAGACGTCTGACTACAAAGTCATCCCTTGCCTTTACTTTGTAGTGCTGATCTGTGAATGTGTCCGCTGAGCAAAGCCATAGGCAAAAAAAGCTCTGGATGTATCTGACGAAGTGTCAGATGCAGGGAGCACAAGCTGCACAGAGCGCAATCCATATCTCCATCTCAGCCTAAATGGGAATGTGACTGCCATAGCTTGTCAGAGTCCATCTTTACTGTGCCCTTCTTAGGGTCACCACTAGTATGTGGGTAATCAAAATCGACAGAAAACCATATGTAACTGATACTTCTGTGCTACAAAGTTTAGCACAGAACTAAATTATTTACACACTGAGGCTGACTTTCCTTTTCTTATGCCATCTTTTACATTTGTGTAAAAAGATGGTAAACAGCCACCAAGTCAGCATGGTAATAACAGGTGCAAGAAAATGGAAATTGAGGTTGCTGGTTCACAGAGATCTATGTCTTTCAATATGTTTTTCTTTTCTATAAATACAGACTTTTAGTCAGAGATAATGTATGATTTGAATCTGGAGATCTGAGAAACAATGGAACAGCAAAACCAGTGTTCTTTACTCTTCCTCGGTCAGAATCTACTCAGTATGATTTCAAAATGCATACACTGCTTTGGAGTGGTCTTTTTTTGCCCCAACTTTTAAATTCACACATGCGTCGCAGATTGTAAGGCTGTGCCATACTTTAAAATGCAGTTGTATGTTTGAGAATGCCCTGTACTGGCTGCATGGAGGCTGATTGCTAAATCTCCCAGAAACCTTAGCTTTTTTGCAGCCCAGAGCTTCTCATCATTAGAATTCCCCAGGTTTCAACCTCCTTCCTCAACAGCCATCTGGCCTGTCCACACTCCAGCTGCAGTCAGACATCCCTCACCACTTACACCTGATCTTTTGACTCTGTGCACCTGAAACAATTCTCACTCAATCTATCAAGGAATATACATTTAGACAATCAGGGAAGCTCTTCCAAAAGCTATGAACAAATTGATCAGCTTAAAATCACCGCTTTTTTTCCATGATATCCCAGGCAGTGTTAAAATGGAGGGGAAGATTTATTTGAGGAAGGAAATCCAAGAGCATTTCAACACCGCGGTGCATCCTGATGGAATAGTGTTTGTAAAAGCTTGTACTTCTCTGACAATGGTTCTTTTGATACTTGATTCTTGCTGTCAGGATATTTTCATGGAATAGTAGAATCATTCAGGTTAGAAGATACCTCCAAGATCATCAAGTCTAAGTTTTGACTGAACACCACCATGTCAACTAAACCATAGCACTAAGTGTCACATCCAGTAGTTTCTTGAACACTTCCAGGGATGATGACTCCACCACTTCCATGGGAAGCCCATTGCAATGCTTAACCATTGTTTTGATGGGCAACTCCATTGTCACCTCCTGCTAGTTAGCAGATCAAAGTTTAGCATGCAAAGGCAGGTGCTGTCTGCTCAGAAGGGCATTGTGGAAAGGGAGAGCAGCAGGAGGAGCGCTCACATGGCCATCACAGAGTGTTGCAGACTGTCACTGAATAGTGGTGGATGTAAGACTGGGAGAAGCCGCTGCTGTGCTTTGAGGTTACCTTGTCTCAAAGCTTAAGGACCTTACAACACACACCTTTTTTTCCCCCCTCCTGTTTCTTCTTTTATTTTCCATATCAAAAGGTATGCTGAATTATTTTCAGTATTTTGTCCACAAAACATTTGAGAGAAAACCCACCAAACCTCTTTTTTGACACAAGCCTTTTTAAATCCTTCCAAACAGCAGTCTTTTGTTAGTTTATATCTCAGGTTAGAACGAGCTGTTCTATATCAGCAAGAAACCTGTTACAGGACAGACGCCAGCATGATTACAAGAGATGAGTAAACCTTACAAAGCCTAAGATCTGGTTGGGTTTCCATAAAGCTGAACCTCTGGGGATCATTTCTTCCTGGTCAAGGATCTGGTTTTGGAAACAACAAGAACAGGGAGTATTGTTTTTAATGGTTTTTTCTGCTCCTGGTTTTAGGCCAAATTTGAGATTACAGAGGTGCTCAATTACTTTAATGAAAAAATGAAACAGTTTTGCAGCCTAGAAATATATTTGCTTGTGGCTTGTTTCCCATACTCAATTTTTATTTTATTATTAAATATGGTGGCCAACCTCTAGATGTCTGTTGCATGGTACACATATCAGAACTTGCCAAATCAAGAAAATCTGACTTTTACTTTTGTCACTGCCCCAGCAGCCACAGAAGCACATTCTCTGTTAATAATTTTTTTTACTCTCTTGTTTTGCATTTCTCATTAGAGGCTAGAGTCTGTTCTTAATTCCTGTTAGACTGTCATTGACTTCTATGGAGCAACTCCAGATTTACAGTGGTCATCATTAAGAGTTGTTATACTACCAACCTTATAGCAATAATTTATTAAGATTAGTTTTGCTGATGTTACTCCTCAGCTTTTTTTCCAGTCCAGTAAAACAAATCATAAAGGAGATTTCATCACTGGTCAGCTTGGACAGCCTGCATCTGCCTCTCTGATCTTTCCCCTCTCCACCTTCCTGTGCCCGGTCTCCCCTCAGCAGCACCCTCTCACACACACACTGTTTTATAGAAGCGGAGTCAGTAGAAAACATAGAGTTCAGCACTATAGAAGTGGAAACAGAAAGCAGCCATGGGCAATTAACCAGGGCTGTGACTGCTTATGTTTGGTTCCTGCTTCCATTTCTGTTTCCATGGAAATGGACATCAGATCATTGGAAAGAAAGTAAATTTTCTACTTCTCCTCACCTTCATATCAGCCAGGCTATACAATCCAAATAAATCTGAACTTATCTAATTAAATGTGAATTTAGAAATCTCTTCATTTCATTGAAATAAATTGACAAAAACAACATTGCTTTTGAAGTACTCAGATGCTGTTGGCTGTCCTTTGGGAAAGGAGTAGGTAAGTTTGCCCACCCCTTTTTGTTTTGTAAGGTATGGAAACATGCAAACATCCATCTTACCCCTTCCTCTATGCTCTTGCCTGCCCATTAATATTGTTGTGCTGAACAGTACTCATCACTTGCCCATTAGGGGTCATTTAAGCATAAATGACCCCCCTTACAGAGACTGTGTGGGTTAAAGACCTCTTCTTTGTCTGGCTGCTAAAGCTTCGAGGTTCATTTGTATTGCAGAGCAGCTGCATAAAAAAAGGTTCAAGCCCACCTTTAAAGGTCACACGGTCTCAGAGGAGGAGCTTTGACCTAGAAGGGTTTCCCAGGTGAAAAGCTCAGGGTTTGGGAACAAAAGAAAAAAAAAGTGGTTTTTAAGCTTTCACATTCCTGTGATCTACTCAGAAAGAAAAGACTTGTGTCTTTTATAAACAAACATATTAGAGACTGAGCACTTAATTTCTCCTGTAGAGGTGAAGATGATCTGCAAGTCTGCCAGACCTGTAGAACAGTAACAATAATTTTCAGTTTGGCTTCTGACACAACAGATCAATCACACAAAATCTTGAGGGCCGACTTCAACAGAAATGTCCCAGGTCATGAGTCCATATTCTTCCAGAAGTAGCAATTGCCTTTACTGGTCAGACAATGAAGGCACAACTTGGAACAACCAGCTAGTCTACCAGTGTGTATTACCCACCATAAGATGCTTTGTACTTTTTTTCTCAAAGAAGCCCTCTAATTTTGTTAAACTCAAGGAACTAATAAAAACTTTCTGACAAAATAGAACACAATAGTAACTCTGCTTGAATTGGCATCGTGCTTTGCAATGTGTAGTGGTTGAAAGTATAAATATCATTACTGTATTAATGCAAACTCAATATCAGTGAATGGCTTGACTTTTAATGAGGTTCATTTTACACCAGAAACTGGGGAAAGCTAGCTTTTCCAGCGTCTACCAAAGTGTTAATTTCTGGAGTCCAGTAACAAGAATAGTAAGAAAGCAAGCAATCAAAGTGGATCTATACTGGATGGTAGATTTAAACCGTTTAATTACTGTAGCTGTAGCTGGTTATTGCTAATGCATGGATCACAAAGGCTTCGCTCCTGCAGAAATCAGTCATGCGAGGGAGATCAGGAATTACAGATACTTCACCAATGTGAGGGATTTGCTCTGGTTCTTTTAAGTGATTTCCTCCAGTGACAAAATCCTCGTGCCTGATACTAATGCACAATATGTAACAAATTTACTTTAAAGAAAAGTGGGTTGTAACCTAATCACAGTCAGTCCTAAAATATACTTCTTTAAATAGCTCATATCAAACCACTCAGTCATGATGTAGATTTTTTTTTTAATTTAAATCCATCTCTGTCAGATGGATAAAGTGTAGATGCAATTTTGTCAGATACTAGCATGTCTTGGGGAAGGGGAGAAAGCTAGATGATGGGTAACTACATGCAGTCAATGGTATAAAGTCTGATTTTTCCTCTCTAACCAAAAGGCGAGCTTCAAACTCTTTTTCTGCTATAATCCCAATCATTTCAGTCGCTATCACAAGCACAAACACAATCTCCAAGATCGAGATTTCTGTACGAGTTTCTTTCCCCAAAAGGCATTGCACACGCATTTAAAACTTAAAGCAAAGACTCAAGCCGTTAAAACTGTTATGATCACCCACAGAGGAACACGGATCGGGATCTAACTTCACAGCACTGGAGCCACTCATAAACTACCGGAAAATTAGAACATTACGGAGTGTATGGAGAAGCCTGTTAAGTATTAGTTGAGTTCGCACAGAAATACATGCAAAGGGCAGGGAGCAGGGGGCAAAATATTTAAGGGGCAAATTAAAAGAAAAAAAAGCTGGAATTGTGAATTGAGGTCTAGTTTACAGTAGTGGGTTTGCACTGACAGGACTTCCTAGGGGTAATGTAATATATGCTGATTAATAAGTAGGTACAGGCCATATTTATTCAACAAGTCTAATAAAGCTATGCAAGGCAAATCATACTTTTCTGACAAAACTGCATCTATAGTTTAGCTTTTATTTCAATAGTTAAAGAAAGGATAATACCTTTAATTGCTGTTACAGTCAAGCCCCTAGTTTAGATCCTGTCTGTCATTTTGTAGAATAGATCCCCAGAGACCCTTCTACTATTGGTTTTGTTCATATCTTAGGAGACTTTTTTTCAAGTAATAAGAAAAATTTAAAGTAGATGTCTTTTAAAGGATAATAAATACCTGGAGAAGAATGAGGAAATACATTAAAGCTGAATCACTGTTGTGTCACACCAATTTTCCCCTTTTACTCCTGAGATTCCACTGAAATCAATGGAGTTACAGTTACTTAAAGCTGTAGGATTATATTAGTAAACCAGGTACATCGCGTTGCAATAAACAACTAGAATTTGCTGGCAGACTTGCTTGGAATCAAATATGTCCCCTTAAATTTCACACTATTTTCACAATCTTGTAGCAGCAAAGCAAAACAAGAAGTTCACTGTGCAGTCAGAACAAAATCTTTTTTCTCTGGTCTAAGTATTTAGCCAATACAGTATCACAGAAACATTGATTTCTGTGCCCAGCCTAGGAATCCTCCTGATAGTTTCATACAGAACCAAAGACCCAACACAATCTCTTCTTTTATGGCTAAGAAAATGCTGGGAGAATCGTTATCCCTGGGAAAGATTTCTCTGATGGACGAGGAAGGACTGTTCATTAGTGTCATGAATGATGCTGCCTCTTTTTTATGCAACTTGCATTCACTGATGCTGGCACTGTCAGAGCCTCCAACTGTGTGCACAATTCAGTTCATCGAACAAGGCAGCATCCTTTCTAGATACACTCAACGTGCGGTATTATGGTTGGGAAATTCATTCCACAGAAGAGAAACATGAATTATTTCAATTCTTAAAAAAAAAAAAAAAAAAGGCACAATCTGTGCCTTCTTTTTCCATGCTATTAGAGAGATTATCAGGAAAAAATAAACACAGCAGTTGCTCAAGGTCCCATATAAACAAAACATGGGCTGCAGGCCACTCCATACACAGTGCTGAGCCATTGCTCTTATTTACTTGTAAGACGTAAAATAACACATTTTTCAATAATTTTTTTAACAATTATTCAGTGCTGAAAGAGCAATTTTGCAAAATTTTAAGCACAAAAAGCAGCCACAAATGTTCTCAGTTCTAAGTACACTCTGTTTTCAGCTCCTCCAGCTCAGCCATTTCCTTTCAATGTATTTAGTGTGGCAGCGAAACGTCAATTTGTCTGCAGGGAATGGCTGCCTCTCACTGACGCTGAACGTAGGTAGAGGCCAGTCCCACGCTCCTGAGTCACCTGCAGAGCTCAAGGTGCATGAACAAATTACATCTGGTCCCTAAGCATCAAGGACCAGATCCAAAAAACCGAGCTACAACACGTGTCTCTGTATGTGCATTGGTGCTTGCCATACGAGAGAGCCTGGAGCTAACGGCAGGGAAGCAGATACATCTACTCTGAGAAGCAGAGAGCCCTGCAGAGATAATAGCTCACATCCCAGGAGCTGGGTAGGTGCTTTACATCAGTAATGCTGACACAGGGCAAAAAGCCCAGTCTTCTCCCCAGGGCTGAGGTGGTGCCCTCCCAGCATAGTGCCCGGCTCCCGTTCAGCCAAAAATCCACTGTTCACAACAGGCAGGGTTTGGGGATGTGCTTGTTTCTGTACCCCCTTCAACCTCACCTCCTCCAGCAGACAGGGGAAACACGCAGCTCTGGCTTAGGCTTTTTGAGATAGCAGCATTTGGCCCTGATCCACGGAACTCCATGTCCACACTTTAAAAGCATCAGAGTGAGCAAGGAGCCATTATAGCCCACCTCTAGGAAAACCCTGAGGATGTGGGATAGGAGTACAGTTAAAATCCCTCTCCTCTCCAGAGCTTATTTATTTTACTCTATTTTCTCACTTTGGATGCCTTTTCTGGAAAGATGCTTCTTTTCTGCAGAACTGGGCAGCGTCACAGAGGGTGCTCAGAAAAAGAACCTGTGTCACTGAAATCCTCCATCTCTTGCAATGATTGAATAGTGCCACCCAAAGTATTTTGTCCTCTGTGATACCTGAGGAAATTTGCTTCTCTCTGTGGAGAACTGTTGATAAGCTGTTGAGTCACTCTGTTGATAAGGCATTTGAGGTGGAAAAACCACCCTTCCCTTCTCTTCTCTTTACAAAGCAGCCATGCTTTATAGGAAATATATGTATATATTTGTTGGATAAAATAGACGAAAATAAGAAAGAAACAAAAACCTTTGGCCTAATGGCCAAAGAAGGACCACATCTGGCGGAGCACAGCAGGCGGATTCGAAGTGTCCTTGTGAGACTGAGCCCTGCAACAAGATAAGTGGATGAACACACTGTTCATGGTTTCTAATCCGACTTAAATGTCAGATAAGTACCCCGCTGTACAGCCCGGTCAAGGCAGAAGCACTGGTTAGGCATGCTCCAAAATGGCATTAGATGCCTCGGGAACTTGAATAGCAAAGATTGAAAGACTTGCACAGTCTCAGTGCCTGTAAGACCAGACGGGATCTGAACATGGCTTTTAGGGAACTTAACATTCAGGTCCCTGATTTCCTTCCAGTTATGTTTATCATGCCTAATTTTCCGTCTTTTTTCTGATGCAAGATGGTGCTACACCTGGGATGCAGAGTTTACAAGGAGCCACATTCCCCAGTCTTTTCTCACAGGTAGTCCTACTGATATGAGGAGGAATCTCTGATAAACCACTGGTGAATCACCTGATAAGGACTTCTTTGGGTCCTTTGAGACAACTGCCAGCTTTAGAAAAACAAAAAAACAAACAATCCAGTGAACATGCATATAACCCATGGGACACACAGGACCAAAGAGTGGACTGGAATGTGGAGCATTCATTTTTCCATTATCAGTCATCAAAGTAAAGGGAAGGAAGTGAATAAATTTTGTGCCTGAAATATTTGTAAACCTTTCCAAGCTAGATATAAAATGCAATTATTTATTACTTCAGGAAATACTCTAACATGAAGCAGTGACCCCGATTTGGTGTCAATGCTTACCCAACAGGATTGCCATTCAGAAAGCTTTATGGTTACCACATAAAGTTTAATCAGTGCATTAAAAATAAATTAAAGATTTGCTAATTGTGGTGTAATTAGCTTAATTTAATTACATCGTTCAGTGACTGAGAATTTTATTGTTATTGTGAGATCTTTTCTCATTTGGGGCCTCAAGTTAAGTGGCACAGTATTGACAACCATTTCCTCCCTTAATATTCAGCTTCAGGAATGGGCTGAAATTTTTACCTGAATCTTGCAATTTATCACAATCAGTATCATCACAAATTACAGAAAGCATCCAGTAACATGATAACTTCTAAATGAAGTGTCTGTAACCAGGGCAGTAGCAGCCTCGGCTGTTAATTTGTCATATTTCATAGCCAGCCTGACACCCTGTCCAATTTGCTTGTAAGTTTTATCACAAAGACAGCTATGAGAGCTGCCTCTGACTCTAAACAGGATGGAGGAGATGGACAGAAATTCAGCAGCAGCAGCTTGGCTCTTCAGGTTCCCTGGTTTTGTATACAATCCAGATGCAAAATAAGGAGATATTTGTTTTCTCTATTAAAATCCCTCCATTTTCTCCCCTCCCTGCTTCCTCATTAAGACAACCAAATTTTTTTTCTCTAAGACTCCCTGCTGACCATAATCTGATGGTTAACATAATTTATTAGCAGTTAAAGGAGTTAAAAGAAATAAGAGGGATAGCAGTACTCAGGGAGCATCATTACCTGTCTTACAATTTCAATCCAAAGGATGTCATCCTCACAAAATGACCTGCAAGTTTTTCCTTTTGGGCAGAAGTTGTGCAGTACTGTAAAAATGACCATGAATATCCCTTCAGGAAATTGGGCTCTCTTCTCCTTTTATCTTCCAGATGCTCTGAGGCCCTCAATCAATTTGCATTGATTTAAGCAACATCATTCAATACATATTATCAATCTAATCTGAGGGGAATTGAGTGAAGAGTAGGTCTTCCTTCCTGTTCCTGACATGTCAAGAACAACAGCACAAGATGCTAGAAAACCCAGAAAAGGGTTTTTAATAGTCCAACAGGTGTTAAAAGATGGCTGGACTTACAAAATGCAAGAAACCACATTTTAATTTGTCTGACACTTTAAAATCAGGTTGGCCAACTTGGAGCGCAGAGCAAATATTATCTTGGATGGATTTTGTTGATAGTACTAGATCCAGGAACATTTTTTAAGACCCCAGTCTGGGTGTACACAGCACCAACCTCTTCGTACAAAATCAGAGTACAACCAATACCTGTCTGACACCCTTGGGTTTTTCTGCATAATGAAAAATAAGACTCTCCTTGAGGTAGGAGATATTATTTTCCCTTCTACAGTTGCTCCATCAGGGGAGCCTGAATACCTGCTCTTCTCATCCTGTTGATGGACCATGTCCTGCTGTTGGGTGGTGGACTCCACCACAAGACTTAGAAGACAGGCTTGCAGAGCTAACGTCTCCAGCCTCTAAGTGGTTTTGCAGATCTGTCCCTTATTACACCAGTAACTAAGAGAGAGAATGAGTAGGAAATTAGGAGAGAGCATTCCAGTCTTTACCGCTGAGCCTCCAGAGGGGCTATAAAACCTCTCACACTGTCAGGGAGTCAAGGATAAACAGAGAGCTTGTGGTGCCTGCTGTTCATAGGAGGAATTTGAGAATGGGAACTGTCCAAGCATACTGAGACTAAAGGAGATAGAAGAATGAGAGCACAGAGAAGAATGAAATAAGGTAGAAACCAGTCAAGAAAATCCACAATTGTAGAAATGGCAGAAAGAAGACAAAAATGTAGACAAATTTTCTAGTTTGAAGGAGCTTATTCGAACCAAGTGACCATATGTCAGTCTCCTGAGGTTTTGCCTTTCATGTTGAACTCCTAGCCCACTGATTCTGTAGGATGCAGTCTTCAGCACACGGCTACCACTGTGAGTGAGTCATTTGGTACAGTTCCTGTGGCAAGAATCCCAAATGTGTCAGGCCTGGACTAAAAAGCAAGATGGAGAATGAATACACCTGAAGGCACATTTGGCACTTTAATTCTGAGCAGATATCACTTCTAATTATAGCCAGCCTTATGCCAGCTTACTACCGTTCAAGCGCTTGTGGGTTCGCACATTGAGTGCCAGATTTAATCCATTCAAGGTAAAGCGCAAGAGAACCAATTGCATTTTGCATGCCTTCTACCTGAATGATTTGCTTTGTTGTTCCCAATTTGCAGTTTGACTGGAAGATTTGCACCCCTCTGGTTAGTTCTGGTTGGCTTCTCTGCAGCCACAGGGGCATATTTTTCAGCTGAATGAAGCCCAGCTGGCAGGCTCAATTTGCCCCACCAATGAGTCATATCTTTCTCTAATTTCACCTGCATGAGAGAATTGCAGCTTCCTCTCCTAATTCCTCGAGTTTGAAATTCTTCCTGCGAAGAGAATGTTTGAGCCCACCCCAGCACAGGGAGCAGTAACCCTGCTTGCCTGGAAGTCATGGCAAAGCCGAAGAGACAGTCACTAGTGAACATTATTTAAATAGTAAGCTCAGTTAAGGGAAGCCTTTCCCGGTCTGATCCTGTATCAGATTTTGATCTTACATGGTGCCTAGTGCTTCACAAAATCCAGTGCTCAGCACCCCACAAGGACATGTTGTTTTCCAGTATGATTTAGAGCTTGGAGCGGAGGGAGGGTTTAATACAATCATGCATCAGTTTTCTTTCCAAACAGCACTGTGAAACGGAGAACAGAAGGAGGATTGCCTCTTCACCCCCTAAATCCACTTAAGCTTGGATTATGAGCCATATTCACCCAATTTTTGCTAGGAGCTTAAGGCAGCACCATGCTGCTCTTGGTCTGTGGGATGCTGGGAAGCTGGGGCAGGATTCAGGAAGCTCCAAACTCCCAGAAGTGAAACTGCCACATTCTTTGATGTGCGGAGCTCGAACAGCATAGGCCTGAGTTCAGCCATGCTCTAGGTCTACGTATGGAAATGGATGAAGTGCACACAGAGCAGGCAGGCAGAGTTTCTTTTAATAACTAGTAGCTTTCAGAGCATGTGGTTTTTAGCAGCTCTGCCACACGGAGTTGACAAAGAAATAAAAGGGAACACTTCTCCACACACAAATCTCTATTGATCCAAATATGGATCTTGTTTCAATATAGAGAACAACTAGCACTGATGCTGTCAAACAGAGCCTTCTGGAATTATTTTACAAGGTCTATTTTCTACCCTTATGCCTCTTCCTGATACTACATGGAGAGAGAGAAAGGGAGAAAGGAGTGAAAAGAAACAGAAAAAAGAGGAGAGAAATGAAAAGGAAAAGAAAGAAGAGGAGAGGGTCAGAGAGGAGAGGGTCGGAGAGGAGAGGGTTGGAGAGGAGAGGAGAAGAGA
>NW_016690346.1:578683-679577 GCF_001604755.1 Lepidothrix coronata | reverse complement strand
AAAAAGAAAAAGAAAAAGAAAAAGAAAAAGAAAAAGAAAAAGAAAAAGAAAAAGAAAAAGAAAAAGAAAAAGAAAAAGAAAGAAAAAGAGCATGGCCACTGGTAGATTGTGTGAAACCTCCATACACATCACCTGCTCTGAGCACTGTCCTTCCCGTACCCATCCCTGAGCTGGTTCAGTTGTGCAACCTCTGTCCTGGTTTCTCTCTTTCCCCCATGAGGATGGCCTTTCCAAGAAGTAACTGCACACACACACACCCCTGGCACTGCGAGATAGGGAGCCTCACCATGGATACCGGCCCCCCATTCCCAGTCTGATCTGCACTCCTGGGATTTGTGCAACTGTCTCCAGGATGCTGTAAACTCCAGATGTGCCTTACCTACTGCCTGGAGACACCATGTGCAAATGCTGCTTCCAACTGTTATTCTGCACTCACACACACACACATACACACACAGAGACACTGGCTATGCAAATCAAGCTTTGAGAAATGAAATAAAGCAAAATGTTAATCTTAATCTTCCCTTTAATATCCTACCCCATGCCAGATAAGAGCAGCTGTGTTCACACAATGTGTCCAACTGGACATGATAAATAGCCTGGGAGAAAAGAAAAATATACACACACTCACAAATATATATGTGCATACACACATGCTGTAAGGAATTTAAAATATGTTTGTTAACAGAAGTGGTGGCCTCCAGCTCACAGCTTCCTCGATTAAGAGAAGGGTTGATTAGAAATAAAAATGGCTTGCCAAGGTTGGAATTGTACACAATATCTGCAAGGGTAGCCCAAATGGTTAACCTTGCTGAAGCACAAATACTGGCTCTCCTCCTGTTACAGTGTAAATGCTGATTGGAAGGAAGAGATCATTCTAGGTCAGTATGTCCTTTATATTGTGAATAGCTTGACAGGGGCTAATAAACTCCCCCGCCTATGGCACTGATAATTTATTATATATTCCTAGGCATCACATGCAATTTTTTATTTAGACATGTATAGTTGGTTGGTTTGCTTTTAGAGAGGTGAAGCAGGACAATCTGGGTCAAGAAACAAGCTTAAGCCCAAGGATGCAGAAGGCTCTGCTCTCCTAGTCTTAACCTATGGTGGAGAATAGCATCCTGGTTGCTGCTCCCTGCTTTGCTGCCGGAACTTTTCATGGCAGCCGGGAATTGCCAAGAGTGAACTGCAGGTCAACACAGCCAACTTCTTGTACAGGGATCCGATGGGTCACACATGTACACTCTCTCATGCTGCAAAGCAATCTCAGCTGACTTCTGAGTGATCTCGTGAATTGAGATTGTAATTTTTAATTGTAAAACTAACAGATTTTAGGAGTGGTCGCTCCCCCACAGCCCGCTGCTGAGGGAGCCGTGCCCCAGAGCAGCCTGTCTTGCTCTTGCCTGCAATGTACTGCATTTCACACTGATGAGGTAATTCCACTGCAGATGAGGTAACCCTGCAAGTTGCCCACAAGCTAGAAGAGGTTACCATATGATCGCTCATGTAAACATGCAGCCCTGTCCCCCCGGATGGTGGCTGACAGCTGCGCTCTGCCAACGCCCCGCAACGCTGAGCTGGTGGGCAGCAGCGGCCCCGGGGAGCCCCTGGCCTGCGGGGGCTTCACGCCTCAGTGAAAGCAGCCGGTTACCTGCTATGCGTGTACCACACACCGCTCACAAACGTGCTGGGCACTGCTTGGCTTTCCGCCGGTCTGACAGGGGACCCTGTTTTTCTGGCACCCCTGCGGCCAGGTTCATCATTCAGATGGCTCTTTGTCTTCCCGCAACGGGATTTCTAAATGCATGTGCCTTCTCATGCCCTGGTGAAGTGGATCTCTCTTCAGCAAGCACTGGGGAACGACTTTCTCCTGCGGCTAGAGAAGACCTGGGGGAAATCCCTTCTTCCCTTGCCTAGAGGGTGCAGGGGAGGTGAGGGGCAAGGGTGCTGCAGGGCAGCAGCGTAGGGAGCTGCCTGGGCAACCCCCACTGGTTTGGTGTGCGAGCGCTGGCACTTTGTGTGAGTGCACTTTGCACAGGTGCTGTTCCTAGAAAGTCCCCAATTTGCAAGTAGCACAAAAAATTACTTCTGTGGTTAAGGAGCACTGATGACTGCACCCCTCTCCTGCCTGTAAGTGTATGCACCAGAGGATCTGCAGGCCTCTTCTCACCCAACAGGCAAAAAGCTTAAATCAAAGCTCCCAGACCCAAACACCTTGTCTTCAGGGTCTGGAATCATCGCCATTTACAGTGCAGCATAGCCTAGGACCCCTACTAGCTCTGCTGTGGTAAGTATTCCCAGTGCTGATCCCTACCAGGGTGCTGGGCAAAGCAGATCTGTGTGATGAATGTGTGAGAATGAGGAGGAATTCACAGAGAAAAAAGAGCAGGACATAGGCTTGTCAACTCCCCGAGCCCAGAGCTCACCTGCAGCCTGCTCAATGCTAGGAACTCTCAAAGCCTCCTTTTGACTAACAGGGTAGCTGGGATCAAATCATACCACAGCTCCCAGTAACTACCTCTGCCTGCATGGACTCTAATTAGCCACAAAAACTGTGTTTGAGAAGGTTGTTTTAGCAAACTTCCTCTCAGCAGTGGCAGTCACTGATCTGGAAATCTGTTCTGGGTAGATGTCAACCTGAACTGCATGTGACAAGTGACCCAGGAGGACCCCAAGGTCTAACATGTCATTAGATTTGGGAAAGCAGCTAGGGTGAACATCTCCTGCTCTGTGCCCAGGTTACAAAGCTCAGGTCCCCTGGTCTGGCCAGTCTAGAAGAGATCTAACCAAGCACCCCTGGTAAGTAAGGCATGCCTGTGCCAAGGATCCAAAGGAAGCTGTTCTCCTCAACCCTGGGGATATAATGATCAAACAGCTGCCAGCAAAAGGGGAAGGCTTTCCATTACCCTCTGGTGAGTTTATTTGACCAAAAATGGGAATTACTGTGAGCAAGCCCTGGAGGAAGTCTTGTCTCTCCTTCCCCTATCTCCCAGAACAACTGCTTACACAAGGAACAGGTCAAAAGGAATGACTGATTTAATTGGAGTATATGAAGGGACACAAATCCATTACTGCTGGAGCTGAGCTCACCTCACTACACAAGAGCTGAGGTCAGGACTCTTCCCCTTACCCTGAGCTCACAAGACTGCCAAAGGGGCAGACTTCTCCTGAAGTCTGCCCAGAGGGGATTCAAAAAAGCAAGGGGAGAAGTGAGGCCACATGATTTTCTCATCCCTCCTAGCTTGGAGAGCCAGCAGTCTCTGCACCAGAAAACCTGCATCAAGGCCCCGAGGAACTGTGCAGCAGGACGTGTGTTGGACTCCAGACATTGCAGCTAGATTTTTAAAAGATGTGGCTAATTTTATAAGCTCTAGTGGTTGCTGTCATGCATAATGAGGTACAGTTAATCATTTCTCTGCCTCATGCTGTAGCTGGATCATCTGTGCAGGCTCTTTTATAGGGAAAAACAAGATGTTTAGGTTTTACCCCTCCCTCTCTCGAACTGGGTGCCGGTCACTGTTCAGTGGAACATGAAGCCTGGCAGAGTCATGACCACCCTCCACCTCAAAGGGGTCTGTGAACAGCAGGTGGCAGGGGCCTAGAGCATGCCTGTCATGACAGACCCTAGCCTTTTGTCTGCATGCCACCTACACTTTTCAGACTTGCTCTGGTTGAGGGCAACAGATGGCCACACCAAGGCAGTCTGGGCAGCTTGAGCTCTCCCAGAATGTGTGTGAGCAGCTCAGGTGGGATTCACCTCTCTGACCCCTTGCTGCAGTGTAAATGTTGCCATCCAAGATTGTCACCTCCCTTCATGGTTTGGGGGGACAAGCAGGAATCCTGTAGGCACAGCCGCCACCTCTGAGATGGTTACGGCCCCAGGTGAATCACCCTTCAAAGGTGCATTTCCTCTCTGGTGGCCATAAAGGATCTCTAAGGTCATTAGCTTGGACCTGTCCCTGGAAAAAGCCATGTGTTTGGTCAGATTAGTTCCACCCTTTGAACCTGCTCAGTAGCCAGGCTGGCACCCCCAGCCCATGTGTCATGGGTCCTCAGCCCCGGGATGCAGACCTCAAACCTCTGCTGCCCTGCCTCAGGACGCATCTTCCCCTCCGAAGGCCCGATTACAGGTGCTGTAACACAGGCAGATCATTAATTATGTCAGGAACTGATGGAGATCCAGCAGGCAAAGAGTTAAGAGAGCCAGGGCTTGTTGCTATCCAGGAACCCAGGCTACCTCACCTCCCAGGATAACCATCAGCCAGACCTTTCTCAAGCCTTTTTTGGCAGGCTGTGTTGTCAGAAAACCACCTGTTACTTGGGAGAGATTCAAATGCATAATGAATTAAAAAAGCATATTGTGTGTTACTATCTAACCCCCAGACAGATGTGTTATTTAAGTGTGGTTGTGATCTGTGCTGTTAATTTTAAACAACATATGATCAAAGATCATGTCTGGCTCTGTGCTTTGCTTCCTTTCAGGTTCTGGCTTGTGTGACCATGCCAGACAGTTGTGGTTTCTGTCATATGGCAGGAAAAGCTTATTTTACATGCTGCCTAAATTTATATTTTATTGCACATTAAAACAGCCCATCAGAATTAAGTTATCACATTGTTTATAATGGTAAGTGAATCACAGCTGTGGAAAAGAAAGCACCACACAAAGGGATTTTTTAGGAACACCTACTCCCTACACTCAGGACTTGCAGCCATTTTAAAGACAGCAACAGACCGAAGAGCAGACTGAAATATATAAACCACATCACCGCTCCTGTGGGAAGACTGGAAACTGTTGAAAATGGCAATCCTGCCAACCAGTCAGTCCAAGAACACCGGCCAGGCCCTCAGCAGACAGGGGGACACGCTTAACAGATCATGAGATTTTTTTAAAATAATACAGTTGGGGTTCTTTTTATTTGCTCCTTGGCCTGAGTTTTCAGACTTTGCTACCCAGCTAGAATAGCTAGACATCTGCCCTGGATGAATAGGTAAGTAAACAAACTGACTAAAAAAAAAAAGAAAAAGCAGCCCCGTGTGATTGCTCAGCTCATCAGGAGATGAGGCTTTAACTTAGAGGCAATGTGTGTTTCAAGACGCTGGGTAAAACTACAGGAACTCTGGCAGACTCAGAGTGGTAGAGAGGCAAATATTCTCTTGATGGATGCCTAACTACACTGCTTTCCAAAAAACCCACACTATTTAGGGCAGATGTAAAGCACAGCAAAAAAAAGTCATTCTTGCTGATTCACTGTGCAGAATAGGTATTTCACCACTGTAGCATTTGAGGATACAGAGAGAATCTCAGTTCAGACTTTCCAGATAAATCTGAGAAGTGAGATTCATCATAAGAGAACTGAAAGTGAATAAAGTGGTTTAACATTAGTAAATGTGGAGCCAGACTCAGCCCTTATCTGCACTGAGGTAAGTGCAACGCTGCTGCCATGGCAAGCACACAGGCACAGGGAGCAAGCAGATGCTGCTGGTTGCCCACCTCTGAAATGTGCTGAGGCTTTAGCCCTCCTTTTTCTAAGAGAAGGCAAGCAAAGCTGCTGCCAGGCTGCAGCTGCAGGCAGCTGCCAGGCTTTGACCATCCTGCTGGGGAGGTAATTATCCTCTGACTAAACACACAAGTTACTCAGCCCCTTTACAGGAATCAGTCATCTCTTCTGCCCAGGTGTGTCAGGAGGGCTTCTCTAAGCGCCAAGGGCACTCTGCCCCTGCTCTACCCAGCCAGGGAATTCGATCCAGATTCCTTTCCCAGCCTTTTCATCTACTAAGAAACTATTCCCTCCCTGTTGTGGAGTTTCAGCTCTGCCCACTTCAGGTGTGGAGGAGGCTTCACGCTCCCCCGACACCAATGTGCTCCCAGTCCCACACAGAGCAGATCCATGAGCTGGGCTAGCCACTGGCTGCCACTATCCCTGTGAAAGGCAGGCCAGCCCTGGATCTCAGATTCACAGAAATAAATAAAGGGAAAAGATATGAACTCTCCCCCTCCAAGACTGTATTGAGACACACACCACCGTTGCTCTAGACCAGCCAGCCTTCAGCTGTGGTGGTACTGCTCTGCAGCCATTTGGCAGAGGTACCACCCATCCTCCCTGCTGGGGAAAAACATTGCCCTCAAACCTCTCCATGGAGGGGACTCAGAGAAGAGGTGTCTGTGATACATCTGTGAAGGCTGTCCCCACCTCTGGGAGCCAGGCTAAAATGCTGTGTGAAGGCTCAGAGGTGAAGCAGTGAGCATGGGTTAAAGGGATGGCACTGTGCTGCTTTAAAGTAAAATAATCCTGCTCTGGGCTGCGACTGTTGGAAGACCTGAAAACACCCTCACCCACACACGCAGTACTGAACAGGAGAGTATGAGTGGTAAGATGGGATTGTTTGAGAGAAGAGACTAGAGATGAGAAGAGGATTTTAAAGAGCACAAACTCATTTCATATGGCTGAGTGCTGGCGACACTAGGAGAAATTCAATGGATTATGTTGCACCGGAGGTCAGAATATAATTGTCCCTTCTGGCCTTTAAAACCTGTGAATGTATAGATGAACCTTGAAATGACCAGATTCCTCAGGAATTTGATTCCTGGCGTTTATTTATTTATTTTCTTACCAGCTGCCAGACACAGCATGCTCCTAGACAAATAAGGAGGTGGTAGCTATGGCGGTGAGTATATCAGTAGCGCTAATCTCTTGCAGGGTTTCCTGGTAGAATTTCTATCTCCCTCAAGGAGACAAGGTTAAGGGATATAAGACAGTTTTATCTTAAAAAACTAAACAGCACGGTGCTACTTCAGAAGTCAATAGATGCAAGGGAGAACTAAGCAACTTAGTGCATGAATACTCTCCTAGAAGATTTTTTTTAAACAGAACTCCCAACCCCCACATTAAATAACTCTCTGTTGTCCTAGCAAAGGGCCAAAGAGCTAAAGATAGCTCCACTAATTGCTGCTTCCCTTTGTCCCTTAGCTCGAGAGATTCCCGTCTTCTATATTATTACTTCATCATTTTAATTGTGCAAGAAGCTTTTCACAGTATTAATTAGAATAAAATTATAATAATGTAAAATATAAACAGTTATTAGTATATAGGTAGTATCATTTTTAGAGCAGATACTTTGCAAAAGGCTAGTAACCAACACTTCTGTCTGCACATGCTCATGATGGGCAGCCTCATTCTGCAAACTGGGGACCCATCCTGTGACCTGCACTCACACCAAGGAGCTGTACCCTGGAAATACATTGCTATCTCCTGAGACGTGCACTGAAGAAAGGAAAGAAGAGTAAGGAATAGGGGGCTGTTTCAGCTCTGTTTAAGGTGACTAACAGCCACTGTTGTCTTCTCCACACCCTTGGAAGTACAGGACACAAACTACTCTATAATTGATATCCACATGGGGAGGCAACTTGCAAACATCTGACCCTCTGATACTAGGCACAGACATTCAAGCAGACCAATTTACCGGTGTCATTCATTTGCACCTTTCAACTTAATGATACCTTACAGGGAAGAAAAATTCAAATTAAAAATTGAAGCTCTTAATATATCTTTGAAAATGATAAAGGAACAAGATTAGACCAATAGGAGGCCACTAATCTTGGCATACATCTGACCTTGTACCCTTTAAATCATTGTAATACCTTGTTCAAATTCAAACATAAATAGGATTTTTTTTATGAGGGCGTTAGTGCTCCTGCTGCATCAAAAGCCATATTACATTTTAAAATTCCTAGAGCTGAGAATACTCATTCCCAAAATAGAAGACCTCCTCACCAGACGATAGTAACGCAGATGACAAAATAACGTTACATTGAAAAATACATCTGTAGAAAGTGAAACAGAAAAGCAGAAGAAGAGCTTTTCTCTTACACTTTTTGAAAGGGGCTCACAAGGTAAGTAGAATGGATTTTACAACTTTGTAGTGGAGATACAGTATATTGCAAAGTAACCATGTCCTCTCCCTTCCATTGCTTCTCCATTCCTGGCAACTAGCTGCAACTCACATATATGTGACAAGCATCAGCTAAAGACAGGCAGAAAGAGGGAACTGCTCCCAGCCAACTAACTGCATCTTTAAATTTCTCTTCCCCCTGCTCTCCATTATGTCTGTCTGTCTGCCTGCCTCTGTGAACGCCTGTTTCCCTGGAAAGGAGGAGGGGACCCAAGCAAACCCTGAAGCAATCCCAAATTTCCTTGGTAGGGGAAAAATCTCTTCTCCAGAGATCAGACCTTTGGTGAATCATTTTCCACTGCTCTGACATGTCAAATACTCCAGTGATTCACCAGTCATGGATCTCTGATTCACTTGCAGTAAACAGGGCTGATTGCTTCCCAGAAGCACTGTGGTTTGCATTGCTCTTTAAAGGCTCCACTTCCTCCATGCAGCTTCTCACCTGCCTGCCACACCCCACTGCCATGGCCTCCCTGCCACAGCAGCAGCCAGGGCAGTGACAAGAAGCAAGAAGTTCAGGCTACTGGTTTTGGATCAAAGGGCCAAGAGGGAAGACAGTCTTGGGTAAATGAACAGTGAGAGAAGTTAGGAGGGCTCATGAATCTCCCCTTGTTCCTGTTTAAGTCTGAAAATGGGAAGGACAGAAAAGAAGGGATGGGAGGAGTTTGGTATTTATTTGTGGCTCTCATTGGGTTCATCTCCCTGCCAGCACAGGACGCAGTTTCTCCAAGAGGGAGTACCAGAAATAGAACTGACATTACGTCTAATGAGCTTTTTGGTGGCATATTCATTAAGTTTGTAGAAAGAGTAAAGAACGCAGGAAGCTCAGTCTTGGAAAGGCTCCAACTGGACCCCTTTGACTCATTAAAGGAGGGAGTAAAATGAACCATGCCTCAGGGCAATCATAAAAGGATAAGCTGGAAAGCAGGAAATGGTCAGTTCATTAAGGACTGGGGGACCCCAGCAGTCCCTGGCTGGGTAGTGTGGGGATGGGGCCATGGGATGGCGGGGCCATGGGACAGAGCTGAGCGGCAGGGATGTCTGCTCGCCCTTGGTGTATTGGTGGAGCCACTGATGCTTTGTTCTGGCTGAGCCCCAAAAGGCAGCAGTGAGGGAACCTTAGATAGCCCTTGCTCCCCACAATTGTCATGAGTTTCCCATCCACCACCGGCACCAGCGTTCCTGTCTCCATCTCTGGCTTGGACTGGCCTTCCTGCCTGCCAAGGGGAGGGGGAATGGGGGAAAAGTCACACAGACCCTCCTGAGCCTTGCAGGGGCAGGGGAAGGGAGGGGTAGGCAAACTCAATTGTGCAGCTTAGCGGGGGGCCCCAGATTTTCTCAAACCAGTCACACCAGCTGCAGCCCAGCCATGATGAGAAAGGAGAGGAGACAGTGTGACAACGGCTTCTACACCCCGAGGGAGGAGGAGTAGGAGGAGGAACAGGAGGCCCAGGCTGCTAAACTGACACCAGGCAAAAGTTGGCCACGTTTTCCCCCAGCCACGGAGGAATAGCACAGGCAAGTCAGATGTGACCATGCTACAGGAGCCAGGAGAAAATAAAAACAAGTGACAGCTGACTCTTGAGGACTTTTGTAGGGGTGGGGGAGAGAGAGGGCGAGGAGGGAGGGAGAGACCTACAAATACGGGGGGAAGGGCAGAGCGCAGCCCAGGAGCCTTCTGCAGCAGCAGATGGAGAGGGAAGCTACCGCTGATTCCTGCAGAGTCAGGGAAGGAGAGAGACAGCATTGCACTGAGGTGATCACATGAATAGTGAATGAAGGCGCAGAACAAAGAAGGGGTTTTGGGGAGAGGGAGCGGGAGTCCTTTGCAGGACCCCTAGAGCCAGGGTATCCCAGCACAGTGCCCTAGGGTGTGCAGCAGGGGGAAAACCTGCATGGGGGCTTGGGCACAGCCAGCTGAGGCTGCTGGAGGACAGAGACAGTGCAAGCAGAGGACAGATAAAGGAGACAGTGCAGTTACTAAGGGGTGAAGCTCAGTAAGACCCCACAGAAGAACTAATTCCTCAGACCAAGCAGGACACAAGCACATGGTGGGAAGGAAAGTCTAAATTCCCTTGCTCTGGGCTCAGGAGCTTCCTCTAACCGGCTGCAGGATGAAGCTGCGGGGGCTGTGAACAGTGCAGCCTGTCTTTCTGCTAGTCCTGAGGTCCCCAATGTGCCTGTGATGATTGTTATGACAGTCATTCTCGCTGTGATTGGCACCTGCCGGTTAGATCAAGGTCACTGTTAGAACACATCTTTTCATTAAAATGGCCAAGAGCCTTTCAATGACCACAGGCCACAGATAATTAAGGGAGGACCCAACACCCCCACAGGAGTCAGTAATCAGGGCGGATGCTGAGCCACCCACCCCAAGGGGAGCCAGCGGAGCAATCCTGTCCCCAGAACCTTTGCATGCAGGGAGGACATACTCACTCCCGGCATGCCAGGCCACCCACCATCCTCACTGCTGTCACACCAGAGCAATAGCAGCACCTCCTCTCACAGAGCTCATGAGAGGCACAATAGCATCCTGGGCACCTGGGAACAGTCCTTGTGTCTGGCTAGGTCATGGATCCTTGAAAGGAGAAGGACGGATGACAACAAAGCTTCTTACAGTGTGCGATCAGGTACACATTTGAGGGACAAAGACGCATAAGCAAGCTTTTGATTTGAAGAAAATTCTTTTACAAAAATGTCTGAATGTGACCACGTTGTTTTAATAACTAATTCTGTGAGGCTGGCTCTGTGCAGGACTTAGGAAACATGACAAAGTCTTCTTAGGAAAGGACACTGTGAGAATAGGTCCATGCTACTTGTATAAATTATCAGATCAAACCCCAACATAGGTGGGATACAATACACTGTCCAAAGAATTTTTACTGCCAAACACTAAGATGAAGCCATACACTGCCTGAGAATCTACACATATTTTGCATAGTACCTTCCCATGGTCTTAGTTTGGTTAAACAACGTATCGATAAAAGTCGGTTTCTTCTTATTAAAAAAAAAAAAATTCTTGAAAATCAAGGAAAACAGTTTTATTCGAAAGGCTACTGGTGTCTCTCAGTCTTGTTTGACAGCACTTCTGTCCAGGTCCTTTCCTAGGGCTCTCTTATTAATTTTCCCATCACTGAATGATAGAGCAAGAGTTCCTCATCATGGAAAAATGGGCCTCTGGGCTGCCTCCCTACTGCCACAAAGGTAATCCGTTTACTTTTGCCATCAAGCTAGTGTCTCCAAGCCACACTGTCTGGTGTTCTCATGCAGACAAACTCTTCCCAGTTCAACACCATTTGCACCTTACAGAGGGGTTATGCTAATCTCAAGAGAGCTATGCAAGATTCCTGCAATGCGGTTCCATGCAAGTTTGCTTATTGATGTACTTTCCTCTATTTTGGCAAAATATTTTCACTTTGAGTCCACCTCAAAATGAAAAGACTTTGGAACTATTGCAGCATCCAGGTGCACCTCCCTTGTTTTTTGACTATGTAGGCCCTGGTGACCTTCTACCTAGAGATAAAAGAGGACCAGTATTGGAGTTTAGCAATACAAATTATGGTATATAGGATAGGAAAAGGGGCAATGGCTTTAAACTGAAAGAGGGCAAGTTTAGATTAGATATTAGGACAAAAATTCTCTACTGTGAAGGTGATGAGACATTGGAACAGGGTGTCCAGAGAAGCTGTGGATGCCCTATCCCTGGAACTGTTCAAGCCCAGGTTGGATGGGTCTTTGAGCAACCAGGTCTAGTGGAAGGCGCCCCTGCCCACAGTAGAGAGTTTGAAACTAGATGATCTTTAAGGCCCATTCCAACCCAAACCATTCTATGATTCTATTACAGCACATGTTTTTGGCCCAGTGAATGTGGGAAAGAAGTTTGACTCCCTAAATATGTTCTGATATACCAGACACCTTCAACAGCTTCCTGGCAGAGGAGGAGAGGGAAACTCAATCCCCCCATCCCCCCTAGTTTGTTCTCAGGCTAAACAAATGCTTTTTGGCCTTCCCATCAGTTTCTTCTTCTACTACTGTGGTTTACAAGTTACATATTAGGCCCTATACCTGAAAATAGTTTTGTAGAATATCCAGTCGAGCTGGAGCCTGACCTTAGCAGACATTTCTTGGCACAAGGTAATTTAATAATGACAATAGTGATGTTTAATTTTGACTGTGATTGTGAGAGAAGGGCAAAAGACACAGCAGGTACTTTTTGCCTTACACGTGGTATGTGTTTTCCAATGCAACTTTTTAAAAGTGTTTTTTAAAGAATCTTTTTTTAATTGCTATGAAGAAGGGTAAACCTTGTGTAATTTTGTTGGCATTTCACTCTGATCTCTAACTGCCTAATCCAGGCCAGGACTTCAAGAAACCCATTACAGTGACACCAGGCACCCACTGTGAGAGTCAGTCTGGGAGCTAGACAGCTAGGAAAAACCACAGCTTTGGTCTGTGTCCAGCAGTCTAAATAAAAAGTTTCCTTTCCATGCTTTGCATTCATCACAAAAGAGCACTAGCAATCTCTTTTATACAGTAAATGTGCACCACCACAGAAACATATCACATTAAAGTCACACTCGTAAAAGCTTGAGCACAGGATGTTAAAAATGAGGTATTGTAATTATGTTATCTCAGATGAATTTCTCCTTTTTAATGACTCACGGTATTCACACAGAAATGTCAATCCCAAGCATAAAAAGAGCATGTGTTGTTTTCTCTCCACCTCAGTAAAGGTGGAGAGAGATTTGGCTTTAGAGAAAATAGATTTGGCTTTAGAGAAAATTATTTAGGTATAAATATATATGTTTACGTATATAAGTGGATGTATGGAATTGTGAGTGTTTATTTAGTTTGCACTTTTTGCACTTCGGTGATGCCCAATGTTCTTTTCACAAAGGTGGAGGTGCTAAAACTGAGATTTTGCTGTTATTCATGAGACTTGTTAGGGCTTAAGTAAAGTATCAAATGTTATGAGTTCATGATGAGGTGCAAGAACTGCCAACACTATTAACTTCTTACAAGATAAATGATATATACTAAGCCAGCAAAAAAATATACCTTGAAAACACAATGCACCTGAAATACCTCTGTGTTAATATTACCAGGAATTGAACAGCTGCATCTCCTGACTTCAGTATTAACAATTCTTTTCTAATAGCTCTTATGCACTCAATCTTTGTGATGTTGTTTAAAAAAAAGAGAAAGAGACAAAATCAAGCACTGAAGTTCAGCACTCTCAGAGGGGAATACTGTGAGGAGTAGTGAATTTTGAGCGGTGCTAATTCCCATGCTGCTAATTGGACAGAGGCCATTTCCTGCACGCTAAAGTCAAACAGGACAGGAGCATATGGGCTTTCAGAGAGAGAGTTGAGTCTTTGCAAGAAAACACTAAAAAAAAGCACCCTAGAAGCCCCACAGAATATTGGTGATTGCAGTTAAATTACCAACAAATTACAAACTTTAAAGCTATACGCACAGATGCTGCTCCTATTGCTTCTGGGAGAACTGCACCTTTGAAAAGATGGTGCTTGTTCCCTGGGGATATGCCATTTTCAGTGCCCAAAATTCTCCCTTGGCCCTAGTGTTAAAGGGTATAGGGTTTGATTTGTTTTCTTTATTGATTTTTAATTATTTTTCACTTTATCTGAATTTCTTATAGGTTTCAATGGCAGGATAACATCCTCATTGGTACGCTTTTCTGAGAGCAGCCAGTATAGCTCTCAGGCCTGAAGGAGGGAGGAGGGTTGCAAGTTCTGTAATGTCACAGAGGGGACAGACCTGTCCTATAAGACTGAAAGTTAGCAGTCCACATCAGTCAGCACAGAGTCTTTTATTCAGCTGTGTCATATTCAACCAAGCCAGACATTTATCATCAGTGGAAACCATATTGGCACAAGTATCAAACATTACCTGCTCTTCTTTAAACATGCTAAATTCAAGCAAAAAAGCCTTGTCAAATGAGTCTGGGACAGGTATAGGAAGGTCGTGTTTCAGGTATGTGACAGAGCTAGGATTCTAGGGGTGAGAGGGATGCTCTTGGAGGAGATGCTGATTAGCTCACTTCCCTGTATTTTCCTGCAAAGAAATTGGTGTAGGGTGGCCACAAACCAGGGCACTAACAGAGCATCATTCTGATCCTTTGTGGCAAGGATGATGATGGTCCAAAAGAGTTGATTTTCTTTTATTAGCTGCTAATCAAAGATGCCTCTTTTACTTTGTTTGACAGTTTATTCTCCCCACAGCAATCTCTCCTACACAACAACCTGCAAAAAACAGATGCACAGAAGGTGCTGCACAGGGACCAAGCATTGAAAATTTCAGCTGCCAGAGTGGGTGGTTTATAAAAACAGCCATGGAAAGCCACAGGGACACAATGGCTCTTGTGATGGAGTCGGTCATAACAGGCAGCACAAGCAGCAGCATCCCCATTAGAGGAGCAAACCTGCTGCATCTCCACCCAGCTTCTGCTTGCAGCCGCAGCTGCCGGCTGACCGCCTGGTTTAGCTGCTGCTGGGGCTCCCTCAGTAGCTGTCACACCTGCTCTGCCCTCCCTCGGAAAGCTGCCAGAGGAGAGAGCAGACAAAGGACGATCCGCACAGCTGGAGCTGCTGGAAGCTGCACGCTACTCGCTACTCGGGTTGGTGTAGTGCTCGCCCAACACCCCTCTTCCGTAGGAAGCCTCTTTCCTGCTGCCCTCTGAGTTCGGCTCTTCAAGCTCCCTCATTCTTATCCCTTGCCATCGTTTTTAAGGCATTACTGAAGAATTCCTTTGTGTTTTTCGGTATTATTATCGCTGGTTCTCACTGATTTAGCCACCGCAGACAATATGTCTTCATTGCTGGCTGTGCCCATGAAGCCCACTTAGGTGGCTTGCCTTGGTGCCAGCACTTGCTTGAATGGCCCAGGGCAGCAGGGCCCTGCTGGAGCACATGGGCTCAGAGCAGCAGAGAAGGGGTTAATAAAGGGTTTAATACCAAGAGGCCATACAGCAAAGCCCAAGTTAGGGCCAGCTGCACCCCTCCCCCCTCGGCCTTCATCCTGCTGCAGCAGCCCTGGCAGGGATGCAGCACTCAAGTGCTTCTTTCCCCACTTCCCTCCTGCCCCACTTGTGTGATGTAAAGCAATCCTTTTGTTTCCTCTTTAAGACATTAGCCTCAGGGGCCATTACAGGGAAAAAAGGTAGCTGGGGCTCTTTTATCTGAAGGAATCCATTAGGAAGGGGGGGTGTCTTTTCCTTCCCCCATGCCCAGGGAGCAGCTCCTGCTTTTGCACTGCTCCAGGGACATCTCACTGCTCCAGGGCCACCTCCTCCCTGCTCCATTGCCTTCTCTTCCCTGTTCCAGGGACATAACATCACTGTTCCAAGGACATCTCCTCACTGCACCATGGCCACTTCCTCGCAGCTCATGGCCAGCTTCTCAATCCGCTCCAAAAATGGGTCAAACGCAGTGTCACCATGCAGAAAGCATGAGTCTGCTATTCAGAGCCTCCACCCCCCCACCATGTGAAATGAAAAGGAGGACATGTTTTTAAATACACCCCAGTGTAACAGATTGGCTTTCTCTTTGCTGACATTTTGGGTGACTGAGGGGTGTTTAGTATTCTGGCATGTCTTTGTGGCTATAGAAAGCAGAAACTCATTCTTGCTCTGTTTATCCTTGCACTGAAAGCAACAGTCCCTGTGCATTTGCAAGACTCCAGGACCTGAGGATTTAAATAAAACTCCAGATATTATAACACTCTTAATAAACTTGAAACCACTGAAATAATAATAATAAAGAAATAAAAAAAATTATGACAGGGAAAATAATTTGGTAGTGGGGGGGAGGGGCTCTTTTGAGCATACCCTTTGAGCTTCCCCAAATCATGAATCACAGAACAAACATTTGCTCTGTACAGTGCATACCACCAAGACCCACAAGGACCTATCTTAGGCTAATATAAATTGCCTGAGTTCCAGTAAGACATTAACAGCAGATAGTCCTGCTTATGCTCCAGCCTCAGTGGAGACCAAGCGGCCGTGGTCAGCCCAGAGCCAAACCAAGCATGCCAGCCCAAATGGGTGTATTTACCCAGGCTTGGTGTTAACTGCTAACAGCATTATGTGGTTTTACCACAGATAGGAGCTGGCTTGCACATCAGTGATTCAGAAGACAAGCAGGGTGAGGACACCAAAATAATCCTAGCTAAATACAGTGTTCAGCACAAAAGATGCAGATTAGGGTAGAAAAGGTGCCAGCGTGATTTGCTTCTGTCTAGGTCATGAGATATAGGATGTTTTTGAAAGCCCTTACTCAGCACCTGCCTGCATCCGTGCATGGGGAAGCCACCCCCACAGGCACAGTCGTGATGGGCACCACCGACTAGTCAAAAATAGAGGGAGCAAATGAGAGCAGCTGCTGGGGACATAGTGGGAACATGTTTGTGAGCAGAAATACATGTGAACCCATAGCTGGAGCTGGTGTGAGCAGGAGCATTACCATGTCTGCTTGTCAAAATCATCAGGGAGAGAAATGCCAGTGGGCTAAGAGTAGGGGTTCCTCCCTGAGCCCTGCCATGTCCTGTCCTGCACTGCCCTGCCTTGCATGACAGCTCCAGGAGGGAGGTGGAGAGTGAGGGAGGGAAGGAAGTAAGTACAGGCTTCCCTATCCTTTGTGGTTGCTTTATAAAATGTGGTGTCTTGGGGAAAAGCCACAGGAGGATCCACACTCTGCTCTTCAAAGATCAATGGTTGTGCACACCTTAAAGCCACACGCTCGAACTCCAAAATATTTCAAGTTTGCCCAGTATCAAGAGAATAAAAAATAAATGTAGGAAAACTTCTGCCAGGAAGCACTCACGGGAAGGCCAGTGTCTCTGCCGCTGCCCATTCTGACAGGTCTCCCTCTGCTCTCTTGTAAACATCCTCCCCACATGCCATATGTCACACATACCCTCCCTGGACCCGCCAACACAATTATGCTGGGTCTGGGCACGGCCAGGGGACAACATCACTTTCCCATCAGTTCTGCGCTGTTGTCGGTGGCTGGGGAGATAACTGACCTCCAGCTACTTCTGTCACAGCCAACGGAGAAGAGGAACAGGGTTGAGTCCAGTTGCTTGAGGCAAGACAAGCGGAAACACAAAGGTAGCAGAAACAGCACTGGTGTGAAAAATATTTAAACATGTATGATATTGCAGAAGCGACCTCCTTCGCTGTGATGATCCTACTTCAGCACAGGCTAGTGCCACAAACATGAGTGAAGATGTGTGGTGCTGCTGGTAAGGTAACACTTGAGCATTGACCTAAGCAGCCCCTCTGTAGGGCTCAGGAACCAGGATCCTCAGCTAGGGCCTGGTGTCCTACTGTTTCCCATCCACAAAGTGCCTACACCTATCTAAGTGAATTTGCACTGGGAGAGAATCCTACACTGTGTGTGCACTTTGTATTAAGAGTTTTTTGTTTAGGGAGAAGATGCAGGAAGGGGTGATTTGTTTCAGGGGGAGGTGGGTAGTTTGCACACATCGTACCTGTACCTGCAGCAGCGGCCCCGGAACGCGTACTTCGTGGCAGCCCGGCCCCGGGGCGCTGGGGCCCCGCCCCGCCCCGGGTGTGGAAAGGAGCGAGAAAATGGGAGCTTCGCCGGTGTGGACAGTGCCATCGTGGGAGATGAGAGGGGAGCCCCAGAACACACAGAAGAGAAGGACAACTCTAAACCCGGGCAGATGGAGCTCGTCAGCCCTGTAAGGCCATCCATCTAAGAGAAGGTCACTCTAAACAAACCTACGTCCTGAGGACTTCGCTGCCACCGTCCAAGCTCGCTCGGCCCCGGCAGATGAACCTCAGGATTAAAGGGTGGGCTCTGTTCAGCGCACACTGTGTCTCACCTGAAAAATCCATTGCACAGGCTCGAAGGCCTTACCCGCATTTGCAAAGCCCTGTATCACCAGCGCGCTTGTAACAAATGTGGGTAGAGACCTTTCCCAAATCTTCGTTCACTTCTCGAAGACTGGCCATACTATACCTGCAGCAGCAGCTTGGCAGGGAGCGGGGGCTGGGGATCGTGCAAGCCACAGGGCAGACCCTGAGCGCGTCTAGAGATGCTTGCAAAGATGTGTTAAAAGCAGCCTGATTTCCAAGCCTGGGCGGATTTCCTACAAGGAAGGAAAGTGACTAGCAAGCCCATAACTGCCCATTAATGAGACACTCAGGCTACACATTTTTCAGAGCTGTGGTGCCTGCCCCTCAGCTCTTCAGGGTGCCGTGGCTGAGCCTGACACTGCCACTGCCATTAAGTGGGTGTCTGCTGGCATGGCAGAAACTCACCAATAGGCTCTCAGGGGGCCACATGTGGTGCTGGAGGTAGCTTAGGTGTCTTGCTTATCCTAGGCTGATGTTCCCAGCAGGGCTGGTGAACAAGTAGATGTTTATAGCCTCCAATCAAGGGAGGATGGCTGCTCAGGCCTGCCCAGGGTATTCTGCACAGCATTGTGCTCAGCCGTGTATGTGCTCCTTGATCCATGCAAGTCAAGCCAGTAAGAACCAGGGAGAACTTCAAGGGGTTACATTTTGAAGACAGTTAATACAAATAAAACAGGTTATCTTTATAAGAATTGCAAGCAAGACTTGTCTTTCTCTACCTGGAGAGTTACTGCCAACACTGAGAAACTGTTCTAACAAAGAGCTCACAAGAAACAGTGGAGGGATGTGATGGAAACCCTACCATTTGAGATGTGATTGACTGGACAAAACATTGAAAATATGATGGTTCCAAAGCTGCCAGAAAAATACATCAGAGCTGATCTCATCTATGACAAGTGTATTATGTACTTATGGATGGATCTATACAAACCCCCACATCTGACCCGGGGTCACAGGCGTAAAACAGTGGGAGTCACTATAAACACCCTTATAATTATTTAGGAATTTCTTCTCTTCCTTCCATTCATTAAAGAAAATCATTTTGTTTCCCTTTCCACTTCTTTACTCAGGAAGAACCTGAACCTCAGATGATTAAGGTTTGCAGAACTTTGTGGAGTTTGGATTAGACTTCAAAATTCGAACCACTGTCAGGAATCTGCTCTGCCAAGATGTGTAGAAAATGTAATCCTTATCCTTGGGAATTGCTTCAATAATTCAGTGGTGTGCAAACAATAAACAACACTAAGGGTGACGTTTCTGGCAGTCCTTGTAGCCTCACAAGCAGGATTTATGCCAGGTGCCTGTTATGCATTGCTGTCACAGTCCTGTTGCTTCACGTGCAATTATACTCGATCTTGGGAAGGTGCACCTGGCATTTTTGCCGAGCACTGCTCTGTGCAGAGGCCATACAACTTGAAGATGATGCTGTGTGAAGAGACAGAGGAGCTTTTTCATCTGCTCCCTGCTCCAGTTAAAAGCATTTCCTAGGGCAGAAGCCAGACATGCTGGGAAAAAATGCTCAGGCAGCCCACTTAGCCTTGCTGGTGGACTAGCATATCTTGGCAAATAGACAATAACTAACACCCAGAATTTGTTTAATCCAGGGTATTTTAACCTGTTTGGGTGTCAGCTCTAGAGTCTGGCCATAGATGCTCACAACCCTCATGAGAATATCATGATCTTTCTGCTGTGGTGCCCTCAGGTGTAAGTGTCCTGGGCTGAGGTGACCTGCAAAAGGCACGTGGTCTTTCCCCAGCCCTTCCTTGGCCCCTTCATCCTTGTACTCGCAGAGGACGGAGAGTTGATGCCAGCCCAATCTCCAGGCACTGCAGCGGCTGGGGCTGGACCGCCTTGACCTAGACTTCATGTCATTCATTTCTCCTCCACTGGGAAATGGCTCTCTGAGGTCTCAGGCATCTGCTACTGCTTACCCAGGCTGCAACGCTGATTATTGGTGCTGGCACTGGTTCAAGAACACACTGTAATACTTTATTGTGCCAGTGCTGTTTTTCTGAAAGCTGCCCCAGAGGCCAGGAGGATGGGTGGATAGAAAGAGGTAGGTGGACGGGGTCCTCCACGTCTCTGTGGTGTAGGGAGACCTCCCATCCCAGAAGTTATTGCAGCCAAAGTGCCAGTCTCCAATGAGAAAGGCACTTTGCTTGCACTTGTCAAGTGGCTGTGTGAGGGGGAACACATCACAATGGAATGGGGAGAGGATGTTTTCCTTGGCTTGGCTGGGGAGAGTAGAAACCCTCCTGACAGGCAGGAAAGTAGGCAGGGAAGGAAGAAGATAGGAAAAGCAGGAAAGTTCAAGCAGGAAGGCAACAGCAGCAGGCAAACAGCATAATGGAGGGCACCTGTTGGAATAACTCCAGGAAAGTTCCCAGTTATTCAGTGAGTCAAGAATGTGTTGAGACAAAGCGTAGTAGGAATTAAATCTGGTGGGCAGAGTGGGAGATGCCTGCATCTACATTGCCCTCAGAAATATTTTGGATACTGTCTCACAGCTATTGCTCTGAAAGGCCAAGAAACTAATTTCAAATTGCTGTATGATCCCTGGGACAGCAGAGCACTCAGCCAGGAGTGATTTGTCAGCAGGCAGACAGGGAATGGCTGTAACAGGAGCAACGGACCCCTCCCTAATTAAGGAGGAGAGATTTTTCTCAGCAGGGTCTTGACAGGCCCCCCAAATAACCCAACAGCACACCACTGAGGCTGACTCAGTCCACAGCCTTCTGTCCCTCATTCACACACCTTTGAGGCAGAGCCCTCAGCTTTTGTAGGTGTTTCTTCAGCCCTGACCAGGTACAACCAGAGGGGCACATTAGATGGAGTTGTAAAGCCTGTTGCTGGGAGCAAAGCTGCTGCATCCATGAGAAGGTGAAGAGGGTTAGGGCTATAACAGCTCATCCCATGAACACCACTGCAAACACCACACCAGAGGATCAAGGTCTCCTTTAGATGGTTTCCCGAGGCTTTACAGCTCAGCTATAAAACTGTGCAGTGGGACAAACTTTAGCAGCATGAGAACAAAGTTGTTGCATCATTTTTCCTCTGCAGATTTGCCTCAGCCGTTTCTCAGCCCTCACCCTGCTGAAGAAGAGTTAATGTGCTCTCAGCTGGAGAGATTACATTTGAACACTGCATGGCCAAAAAACCTACATGTGGAAGGAGAGGTGGAGAAGAATCTGGTGCAGGATTGACATTGCTGAGCTGTCTGGTGCCCCTGGGATTGCTCCGTGCTGAAAAAAGACAATAAATAACAGTGACTGATGGTGGTAGCATCATGCCCTGCACAGAGGGCTCTGTGGAGGATGCCAGAGGTATACACAGGGCATAGGCTCCTGCAGGCAGGATGGTGGTTTTGGGGTGCCCAGGTGGTGCCCAACTCCATGCTTTATGGGAAGGCACTACCTCCTCCCACGGAAGCAAATTAATGCCTCCCCTCCCTTCATCCCTCCCTGCTTCCCGCCCACTCCTCAAACCACCTTGGTGGCCACCAGAGAGGGAGCCTGGGTGGTGCCCAGTGGTGCAGGGACACAGGTGCCTGTCACCTGCTCCCAGCTCCAGCTGGGATAGAGGAGGATAGGGGCTAGCTGTCTGGTCTGCCTCATTGGAAATGAGTTTCTAAAACCACAGCCATTTGCAAGGCAGATCAGCTGAAGTCCTTGACATTGCTCAAAATCTTTTTTTTTTTTTTTTTTAAAGAAGAAGAAAAGGAAGCTGAACTGCATTGCAGTCCAGGTGGGAAGCAGCAGGAGAGCAACCCCAGGGTCAGCAAATCGTGGTGGCAGGAGATGGACCAAGTTGCGGAGGCCACATGGTGACATTACCACAGCAGTTCGCACCCTGTGACATCCCCTGAGCTGCAGGGTCCCCACCACCCCAAAAGCTGCATCACTCCAGACAGTGCCCGGGCACAGGGGCACGCAGGGCTTCCTATCCCTGTGATCCATGGCAGGCTTGGAAACCACCTTGCTGGTGCCTCTTCTGGCCTTCTGCTTCTCCGTGTCCAACTTCAGCTCCTTTCCCTTGAAATTGAGTTAAGGGAGGCCTGGGCTTTTCCTTTTACACAGATGAGGTGAGGGGTGCTGCGGGGGAGGAGTTGCTATAATTGGATCACTCACTGTGTGACTAATCACAGCACCAGTAACCACAGTGACTGTGGTTTTAACCTTACTTGGCCATTCCCAAACCACACGGATGACCCAGCCATCTGCAGCAGGGCAGGCAGGCTGGGGGCACACACCCCACAACCCTCACTGCCTGCCCGCATGTGGGTGGGTCAGGGGCAGTGGCATCTTGATGCTGGTTCTTTCTCCATCTCTGTGCTGGTGGCCTTCTGAACCAGCCTCTGTGCTGGTGGCCTTCTGAACCGGTGTGTGTGGGGTGGGAGCATGGCCACAGACCAGGCAGGACTAGTAGCTCTTGGTCGGGATGGGCTTCTGTGATGGAGCACCCCCCTCCTCCCAATGCCTCCTGATTGGAATTTGGACTGTGGCTAGGGACTTGAGATAAGACTATTGTCTAATCATCTCAAGTCTGAGGAGAAGTAGACGCTCAGGAAAGAAGAATATATCTGTGTTAAGAATCAGTCCTAGCTGAGCTCAGGAGGTGGTGGGGGAGAGGGGTTTCGGATGTGTGATGGTGAAATCTCCACACCAAACCAAAGGAGCAATCCCCTGCCCCCACCCCTGCCCTGAGAAGACCACATACACATGGGACATTCACATGAGAGGCAGCTGAGAAGGGGTCATAAAACACCAAAGACCCCCAAATCACCCCCTTAATTCATTCCTGAGGCCTTCCACCACCAGAAGACTGCACGTGATCCAAGTGAGGCAAGAAATCTGTTACAAGTGACTGCAAAGTTCCCCCCACAAGGGGAGGTGCTGGGCATCTCCCAAACATATATTAATCCATTGGACTCTATGTTTTTTGGGAAACCTTCACCACCAAGAAGACCAGAAGAACTGGACTGATGGGACACCTCCGGGTTACATGGAATGGTGATAGTTTTTCTATTATTATAATCTCTCTCTGTCACTCTCTTTCTTCTAGCCCCCCCCCCTTTCCCTATTTCTTTCTTTCTCTCTTTCTGTGTCTTACATTTACCATTAAGTAAAACTCATACTATTGATTTCGGCATTTGGTCTCATCATGTACCTTAATTTGGGCAGAGGCATTTCTAATAATTTTAATAACCGGATCACAAGAGCTTCAGCCAAAAATCCAGATGTGACATTGCAGCATTCCCCAGATGAAGGGCTCAGGCTTGGCCCAGTGGAGAAACCCATGGAGCTCTGCACGTCCGTGTCTGGACGTGACTGGTGGCACCTGTGCTCACTGCGGAGGTGGCATCTGACTGCCCACAACTTGCCCTGGTGCATCTATTTCTGGCAAGGAAGCAGCAGCTAGATTATGGATGGTAGATCAGATTAAGTTTTGATTCTTATGCATTTGAGTAGGAACAATCCTTAAAACACATTATTAACCTCCTTACCTTTAATCAACCAATTGCTGGGTGCCCTAGCACCTGCTTTTACCAGGTGACCTGGTGAACCTGAATGTGGTTCAGGGAAGCAGGGCATAGGCTGCCACCACTGCTGTTCATCAGGAAGCTGTGCTGCAGCAATGTGTGTCAGGGCATTCACCTTCCTCTGTAACAAATTCAGGGCTGCAAGATGAGGTTGGGGAACACCCACCTGCCCCGTGCAAACACAGCCTCCTGGGAAAGCCAGACAGCCGCTGCCACTGTCACTTATTTTGAGCCCAGTGTTCAGTTCTCGAAAGGAGGACGGAAGGAAGCAACAAATGGGAAGGAAACGGGCCTGCTTGTGAAATCCAAAACCGGATTGGTAAGAAAAACATCATAAATTATGGATCCCCTGGAGCCGCCGGCAGCCTGTCACTGTGCATGATCTGTCTCCATTGTACTTTTCTGTGTGGTGAAACTGTTGTAAACTAACACAGGGTGAGCTTTTTCTGCCGAGGATCACTGCCCACTGTTAGAAGAGCCCTCTGCCTTCCAGCACAAACAGGCCATTGCAAACCAAATGTTTCGTGTAACCGATAGCGGCCCCAGCGGATAGGCAAGCCCTTGAAGAGGGTGAAGGGGAATGAGGGTTTCAGCTGATCCTGCTCATTGGAGCTTAGCACCGGTGGATGCGCCAGCTGCAAGGACGGGGACGAGCAGCCTGGGCCAGCACAAGGCCGCCCATTGTTCCCCAGTACACTGCTGGAAAAGACAACCGGATTAGGGAAGACGAGTGGCAGTGCAGGACATTCTTACTGGGGAGCCAAGGGGGCTGTGTCCCAGCCTTCAGCCCCCTGTTCCTGGGGATGGTGTGGGAGGCACATCCAGAGTATGGTCTGCCCAGAGCAGCAGGGGTTTTGAGTTGTGGGAAGGGAGATTTTCAGTCATCCAGCTACACCAGCCTGTCTTGGATACCAGATGCAAGTGGGCAGGGGGAGGAGGGGAGCGAGAGCAGGGAACGAACTCAAGGTCAAACAGCGAGGGGAGGGGGAAGAAGAGGAGGTGGCGGGGAGGAGAGGAAGGGTGTCCCCCATGCGGGTGGAGAATCACTCTTTATCCAACCTCCTTCCCCCCTTCTCACACGCCAACCACAGAGGCAGCCTCTCATCAGGATATTTATGAACACACGCACAAATGGGAGGCTGAGGGGAGGCAAAAAAAAACCCCACCACCAACCATCCAACCCTATTTTGCTCATTCTCTTTCTTCAAAGGGCAGATGTGCTATGGCCTGCAAAGCGAGAAGGACACTCCCTTGCTGTTAGCTAATTTAGGCTGACATGTTAGGGTTTTGCAGTTTGAAACAAGAAGTTTAGTAATCAGCCACTAACACTAACCAACACCTCTCACACAACTGCCTGCGCAAGGCTTGGGCATCCTTAAACATAATGGGAAAAAAATTTTCTTTTCCTTTTGCAGAAAAAAAAAAAGGCAAAAGGCTCAGCAGCATAAGACAGTTCCATGGTAGTGCTGGCAAGCCCCCCTACTTTCACTGGAGCCCAGGGAGAAAATGAACATTAACAGCAAAGAAAAGGCTGTCACCCTGGTGCTCACAAATGAGTGCCCCTCCCCACCCCCCAGAGATTCAAAGAAATAAGTCTTTCTAACAGGTTTATATAGTTTTAAGAGGTCTCGTTTCTCTTTTTAAGCCACTCTCCTGCTTATTTTCTCTGTTTCTGGCCACGGTTCAGCGGCTTATCAGAAGGTGGGCTAGTCCCTCATTGAAGATTCAAATGCACTTCTGTGCCAAATTGACCTGCTGTTATCCCCCCTTTCAGCTACTGTAACCAACACCACACAAACAATGAATTATGAGATTAGAGTTACAGAAAAATGGCCTCATTCTGCAGATGTTGTGTCTGGAACCGGCTGCTGCGGCCTCGTGTTTGTTGTGTCATCTTCCTCACTTCCCCCCCTCCTCCTCCTCACAGCCCCACCTCCACCGGGTGATGATGCTTGCCAGGGACCCTGTTATGCAAAGAGTTAATTAGCCTCTTTCAACCCTGACACACACAGACGCCCTTCCCCCCTTCAGAAAAAAAGAAGGAGAAAGAGGGGATATGAATGAGAGAGAAAAACACATTGATAAGAGAATAGCTATTGTATAGACAGACAAGCAAATAATTGAACTGGAATTAAAAAAAAAAAAAAGCCATAGCAGAATTATTTTAAGATATTGGAGTTTCACGTGGGAGCTTCATGGTGGAGATAGCGCGATGCTGCTGAGGCCAGAGGAGGCACACAGAGTTCCTTTGTTGTGTGTGTGCTGGGAGAGGCATGGGGGTGCCTCTGTGTGTATGTGTGTGTGTTTGTTTGTGGGTGTGCACGAGTGTGCATGTGCTGGAGCCCACACGCTGCCGTCAGCTACTCGGCATCGCAGCAGCTGGTACCTGTGAACTAAAAGGCCCCCGTGCACCGTGGCAGCACCAGGATGCAGCCTCCAAAGTACATTTGCTAACTGAGGAGTTTCAGGGTGCTGTGATTTGGGTTTATTTTCCCCACAGTGAATCCAAATTTTGAGTTTAAAAAGTGGTCCTCTAAAGTAGATTTGGAGACAAGAAAATATAACAAATTAAAAAGCTACCTTAAACTGTTGATGCTGCTGAGAGTTTTGCTGTTGACTTCAGCTGGCTAAGGAATTTGCCCAGGAAGCCAGTGATTGATGTGGATCAAGCCTGGTAGATACATTTGATCACTCCTTTTTCCCACTATGCATGGATTACACAGTTCAATAATTATATCTTATGTGCAATTTTTAATGCACATTAGGGAGCAATGAATGGAAATAGAAGCTTTCTGCATGCTGAAGGGCCAAAGCTGTGCTCTTGGTTAGTCGTGGGACAGGTTTGATTCAAAGGAGTAATTGATTTGAAAAAAAATGCAACTCTAGGTTTAAGCTATTTGCCAGTTTCATCATATTTTTGGGGAATAGCTTTGACAAATAAAACAAAAATTCACCTGCATTTCATTTGGGGTTTTCAAATGGAAGTACAATTTTCAAAATGAAAATACTCACTTCTGTCTTTTAAAATGATGTTTCACTTTGGAAATTATTTATGTTTAGGGAATTTAGAAGGCAAAATAAAATGAAGTGGTCTTCTTTAGAGTGAAATTAATCTTTAATTATTTCCTCTGTTGCTGAGCATTTTTTCCCAGTTCAATGAAACCTTTTTTTTTGGTTTGGTCATTAAATTTATGTCAGAGAGAGAACTGGATGTCCCCAGTCTGTGTGGCTCTCTCCCCTGGCGCAGAAGGAGGTGTAATTGCTGGGGAAGGTAATTGTCCACATGGTGACAATAACTCTCTGTTCTTCAGGATGCAGCCAGGTATCCCTGTGAAACCACAGGTTGGGCACCATGGAAGTGGAACAAGTGCAGTGATGGCCAGGAGAGGGAGGAGGTCAACCAAGCCTCCTCCTCTGCCTGGTACCCAACCTGGGGGTCCCAGCCTGCATGGAATATCCTCTCTGCCTCTCCATAAAGAGCCCAGAGGTGATCTTGCACCCGAAAGCTGGGAGTTTCTGTGTCCATTCATTCTGTTCATCCAAGAGCAGATGGCTTCTTGCCCCAAAGTGGGGCAGTCCCGTGTAATCCAAAGAAGACACAAGCGTCTCTCTGAATTGCTTCTGGTTACATCCATCCCTCCGCTGCCCCCCACGGGTTTCCACTCTGGCACACTGCGGTGCTACCGTGTGCCTTTTTAGTAACTGGGACTGCCGTGGCACTCCAGAGGACGAGAAAGCACAAGACAGAAACGGGAAAGCGGCTGCGAGAAGAAGCCCCATGGAGATGCTGCATCTGCTCCCTCTCTTTCTTTTTTTGCTGGTATTTTAATCTCTCAGCTAAAACGAACAGCAAGTTACAGAATTTGGCTTGATCTTTTGTGTTTTCTGCAAATTTTCAACCTATCATCACATCCTATTGTGCTTTAGGCAATGTGTAGTTCTAGGCTTCACTTAACACCGGTCTGCGCAGGCAGGAGCTGTAGGTAGGCTCCAATATGTTAAAAACAGTTAGCATTCCTTGAGGAGAAACACACTTTTATGAGATGCTGCAGACCTGTTAGGCAGCAGGTTCAAGATTCCCTTCTCCCTGTGTCTCTGGTCTCAATTTCTCAACAGCATCAGTTCCCTTTCCATCCTATGCTTTTCCCCATTGTCTTTACTTCCATTTTTTTAAGGCAAACTCACATTGATGTTCTTATCCCAGTCCCGTGCTGGTAAGATAGGTTACAAACATCAGTCTCCCTATTAGCAAATTCAACTAATAATATGACAAAGCAGCATTTGATAAATATCAGTTATTAAGACCCAACAGTGACAGAAAAGGATGTAAGACTTCAGTAGCCTGAGCTCTTTATGATCTGCTTAGTTATTTTGTCTGTATTCAAAGCAAGTGTCTTCCACTGTGCCATTGAGAGGTTTTGCATCCTCCAGTCCACTTGCCCTGGACATTTTATGCTTGTGTATTTTGCCAGAGTTTGAAATGATGCTCAGAGGCACTCTAGGAGAAGAAGATGGGGAGCAGAAAAATTAGAAAGGTGCTCAGGAACTGAATATGTGCGTATCTGTATGCTAGTTACTCCCCAGTTTATTAATCTGGTCTTGCCATATCTATACAGAAAGACTTACTTCAGTTTTTCTTAGAATTTGGGTTGTTCTACAGGGATTTGCAAGGTCGTGCTATGACTGCACAAAATCTGTTCAGTTTTATTTGGAATATTCAGGTCAAATGGTTGTATTTGGTTAAACCCCTCCATAAGAATCAAAAAGGAGACTTGATTTCTGTTTGCATTCCTGCCTGTTTCCCCCCCCCCCCATCAAACAACAACAAGAAGTTATTCATGAGGAAAGCTCAAGCAAGAAAACCTAGAATTAATGTGAGAAAGTTACAGAGAACAAGAAAAAGGTCTAATAATGGAAATTACATTAACTGGAGTGCTCAAATCCATATTAATCACAATCCCTATGCTAAGAAGCCACCATTTGGTGGTGCTCTCAGCAGTACCCACTGATGAGTTGGGGAGGTCACTCCCAGGAAGGGGACAGTTGTCATAGCAAGTGTTTCAGCTGGACAGTGCCAGGTCTGCTGTGCCATCACCTCAACTCCATCCACTTGGCGCTGTAGCCATTTAGCCATTTTCATTCATGTTGGTGATATATGAGCATACAGGCACCTGACAGCATCCATTGCTTGATTTTAAAATCTTCTTTTTTTTTTTTTTTAAATCTGCATTTGAGTTACTGCTTTAACCTTTGCAGCAGCATCTTTTTTTAACCCTTCTCAGAATCACCCCATGGCTCACACATGACATCTCTGCTATTTGGTATTCTGTCTCTTTGTTGCTACCCATATGCATTTTAATCTCTCACTGCTCATATTGTTCTTAAATAAATGCCGTACCAAACTCCTCCCCATCAACTACAGCAGTGAACACCTGTTCTCACATAATTAACTTTATGCACTTAAATTCTTCAAGAATATCACTCCTGTCCTGTAGCACTGCTGCATGTTGAATCCTGATGGATAATCTATGAAATCTTCAAAATAGCTTCAAGGATGTAAAATGAAGGATTCTCCATCCAGATTCACTTGCTGGTCCCCAACTATCCCATCTTAATTTGTAATATATATGCTTGTCTGCTCAGCAATAGGTTTATTAAGCATCTGGGGTTAAAAAAAATCCCAGTTTATCCATCCATTATTCTTCCAGATCAACTAGTGGTAAATCAACAGCCCTAATAAAGTGTTGCATTTTCCAAATGAACAAAAACCACTTCAGGACTCCTGGAAGACAGCACAAGTATCTTTCTATAGCTCCATACAGCCAGCATCAACTTCATCGCTTTCAATCCTCTCAATTTTTTTTTTACTTGGATGGCAATTTGCCCAGGAACACCTTGATGTGCAGGCTGGTGCTTGCTGTCACTCACTCCACATATCTGTTTCCTGTCAGCAGCAGTATAGCAGTGATCCTGGAGCCAGCCCCCATCCCTCCCTCCCTCTTCTTTCCTGAGCCTTCCGCAGGAGGTGCCGTGTGGGCTCTCTCCACGTGATGGGGAGCAGCTGCACTCCTGCTCAACCTCCCCTCGCTCCCCCCTTGTTGCAGCTGCAGCCCATCCTGGCTACAAAGGACGAGGAGCTAACTTTTTGTGGCATATGCTGTTACAGTCGGCTTTGCTGCATCTTTTGTCTGAATTTGTTGTCTTCAAAATAGCTGAAGCCCCTTTGCTTTCTCAGCATTCACTGAGCCTGAGCATTCAGCCAGCCAACACATTAGTATTTTGTCTTTGTAAGCACTCATGGCTGCTGTGAATGTGCCAGGAGTTGTTAGACCTGGGACATCACAGCACCTCTTCCCTTCTCTCGCAGCACAGACAAACTGTGCTTCATGGTGAGAGAACTGCCCTCAGCCAGCCACCTACTTGTCTGTCAGGGCATCCCATCCCATCCCATCCCCAGGGATGCACCTGGGGCCTGCACCTTTACCTTCACTGCACTGGGGTCCCTGTTCAGCCCTCCAGAACCACGTGATGATTAGTGACCTGAGACTTTGCCCTTCCCTTCATCTCCCTAAGCCTGGCCTTTGCAGTGTTGCAAAGACTCCAAGGTTAGCAAAAGCAAACCTTCTTCCTGTCCTTCTCCTGTCTGTACTGCTCCCTGGAAGGTGTAGGAAGACTTATTCAAGAGTTATTTAGGAATGACAGACATACCTTCTTCACAGCCTGGGCAGGGAGGTTTCCCCATGACACGAAGAGCACCTTTACAAACACAGGTGGTGCTGGCAACCCTCTGTCATATTCAGCAGCATTTGTGCTTACCAGGGGTTTGAGCATTTGGGTGTCACAGCACTCACAAGGTACCCTGAAAGCAGCATGCCACCTGACTGGTGCACATGGGGGGTTTTCAAAAGATTCCATAGCCATAAAACCCACTGTGACTTCTGGTGAGAGTATCTGGAAATGTGATCCCAAACTTTTCTCTGCTCTCAAGTATTTTTTAGAGTAAATAAAAAAATACTGTCTTTTTCTACACACATGCAGTATTCCAAAATGCAGCTATTGCTTTTCTCAAATCTCTCTCTAAAGCCAGAGGGGGTGGGAAGGTTTCCTTACACCCACAGACAAATGCAGTTTGTGCGTAGGAAAAGAGAGACTTTACAAAATAACACCAAAACACCTCATGTGGTGTTGTCACATATGAGAATACAAACACAGCTTTGGTGCAAAACTGTTTTATGCCAGGGAATCTGGAAGTAGCTGGTGTAGATAAATGAGTTTCAGAGGCAGTTAAGTACGTGCATATTAGGTGAGAAGTCTTATGCTCAGGAGAGCCTTATAGCGCTGCATTACACTTTAGCAGCTGCAAAAATCACAAATGTGCATTTAAAAACAGGAATTGGAGGAAATGATGGTGTTTTTTCTTCAGCACGCCCAGAGAAAATGAAACATTTTTCACACAAACTCTTCACGAGGCCTCGTTTATTCTGCATACCCTGTGCACGATACCAGTCTTATTAACCTCTGCCTCCTGCACTCACCCATCAAGTACAATAAAATGGCTCCTCTGATGTCCTTGGTCTGCAGGGAGTTTCCAGAAATGGCATCTGTGCTGACATTGAAATAATCTGCAATCTGAGGCAAGTATGCAAGTTATTGACGAGGCTGCCTGGCAGCGGCGGTCAACTCTGTGAACTGCTCCATTCTTGTTTACTTAAAATCCTTTTCCTTCCTCTCTTTATTTGAGAACACAGTATGGCATGCCACAATGCTATCTAATAGCAGTCCCACACATAGAAGGGCTGGCCAGGGACCGTGGCCCGATATTCACAGAGTCACAGAGGATTCAGCACTCTCTGCTCCTTTGGCTTTTTGCTGCCGCTGAAAATCCAGTTTCTGCTCTTGATCTCCTGGCATCAGTCCCACAGCAGGGGCACAGTGAGAGCAGATTATACCCACCACATGACAGGAGTCAATTCCTACTGACTCCAGGTAGCCGGCACTGCCACTGTTTCAATCAGTGTGCTGGTAATTAAAAATTGGTCATGATCCAGCCATTTCCACCTGATATATTGGGCGAAAGCATCTGCATGAGATGGACGAAGGGGTCCTGAGGCACAGATGGCTTCTCCTAGACCTCACGCTGCCTATGTAGGGAGCTGGAGCCCCATGGATGCTGTGCACAGCTCAGCCTCTCTCTTCCAGCAGCCTGCAGGGCAGGAATGAACCCCCAAAAAATGCATACCAGGGACTGTGCCACAGCAGGACACAGCATGGACTAGAGAAGATCAGGTCATGAACAGACATGTAGGCAGCAGCAAAAAGTCTTGGTGTTGAATTTGGCCATCCTTCAGTTAATATAGACCACAGGAAGGACAGCTCTATCTTACAGTAACTCCCTGCACTTTTCAGTACAACAATAAATATGTATTGATACAAAGACATCAGCATGAGACCTTTCTCTGATAGCTCTTGTAGTCTGCTATGGCTGAGAAATACGGAGCATCGTGTTTAGCCCCCAGAAACATCATTAACAACCCATAGTACCCGGCCTCTTGGCACAGCCCTGGCTGCTCCCCAGTTACCCCTTACAGAAAGGGGTGCAAAACCAGAACAGGGAGCCACTGTTGCCCAGACCCCATATTGCCACTTCCAGCCTGTCAAAACCCATGGCTCAATCACAACATATCAAGATAAACCTGGTGCTCCAGCTTTGAGCCTTTGATCTTCAGCCAGTTTGAAAAGACAGAAAGAAGAAAAAGGTTAATCACAAACAAAGTTGCTGGTCTTGATATAAAAATGGCAGATTCCCCCTGTAACCATGTACCTTACAGAACATGGGCTTTCACCAGAAAGCAGTTGCCTCTCCATTGCAGGAAATAGCTGTATGACAAGTATTTCCAGAGAGAAGAGCAGATTAAACCGGTTTTCCATCTAACCTCAGCATGGGCTCCTTAGGGATAGCAAGGAAGGATATCCCTTCCTTGGTATGAGCTCACAGCTTTAGTGAGTCTTTGTAACACATGCTGCATGATTTTTCCAGCTAAGCTGCAATTTCAGTTTCTATCCTGAGTCTTACACCCAGAGAAGTTAAATGGGATGCTGAAAATTCATAAACACAGAATACCTGCTTGTGTCCCCTGGATCTCATCCCCTTTCTGTGTGGGCACATGCACCTCTGGGTAGACACAGCAGCCTGGCCCTCACCTGCTCCTTCCACTGGCTCTTGGCCCAGCTTTGTTCAGGCAGCCTAGTCAGACTCGTCCCAGGTGGCATGCCAGTGCTGTCTTCCTTACCATGGAACCTTTCACCAGCACCTGTGCCACAGCCGCTTCTCCATTATATCTTTCTGGGAAAAGGGCGGCTATTGGTGCTTAGTGTCCTTACAAGGACAGTGAGGGTTGCCCCCAGCCCCAACACAGCTCCCGGCTGATGGCATTGGCTGCTCCGCTGCCCCTTAGGACCTTAAGCTTGTCACACAGGACACTTGCCAAGGAGGTTTTGGTACCACAGCCTCATTTCTTGCCAAATCTCTCTGTCAGCACTGGAGGCTGAAGATATCATGGAGGAGGGGGGCAAAGCTGGTCTCTGCTCACACTGGCACTCACTAAAAATCCTGTTAACGAGGAGGAGAGCTGGACTTTGCACCAGGCTCAGGCCTTTCCCGGCTCCATCTCAGTTTGTCACTGAGATAGGCAGCACTGTGTGAAACAAAGAGGGAGCAAGAGCAGCTGCAGGAAGCTTTTCCAGAGAATAAATATTTCTATTATTTCCCAGCCTGACTGGAAGCATTCATGGGCTATGAGGAGATGGCTACTCCCTCCACTGCTTCACTTATCTCAGCCGCTCTAGGTGGTGGTTGCAGCAAACAGCACACTTGCGAGATAACAGCGGCTTTAAAGGGCTGCTGCCTCACAAGGAAAGGGAGATGCTGACTCAGCTGCTGAGAAAATCAAGCAAAACATGGAAAAGGAACAAAAGTTTGTTCGCGGCCTGAAGAGGAGAAAATAAGGGAGGGATTCTGAGAATAGGAAGAAGCTGAATTCAGGGTGCATCCGCTGGCGAGGCGAGGGGGGAGGCCGGGCCAGCCAACAATGGAGCAAAACAAAACAACACAAAGGCAGGAAATGCAGAAGTTCAGGTTCACACCAAAGTTCAGGTTCACACAGTGCGGCCGGGGCAGCTGCCCCACGAATGGCACAAGTATGGAACCTCCCTTGGCTGCTGCACCCCACGACATGGCTGTGCCCACCCGTGGTTTTTGGTGCTCTGCCCCCACACAGTTTGGTGGGTGTTGAATTTTTTTTTTTTTTAAATAAGCATGTAACACCCAGTAATGGGGCTGTGAGCTAAGGTAGTGCTGTGAATGGCACAGCATACAAAGTATCTACACAAAGATTGTTTTATAGTACACTGGAGAAGCAGAGTATTTTCTTCAAAGCCAAAAATTATTAAAAAATCAAAATAGTGGATGTCCCCTGTGACTTCTGCTTGTTGAGGATTTGTTAACTCACTAGGTAGGTTTTACAGTCCAGCTATTTTAGTTTTGATTAGATAACCAGACCAGTGTAAAATGTGAAATCTATATTACTGTGGATCCTCAGTGCTCATATTTCTGTAAGCATTTAGGGAGGTAACATTAAGTACCAAAGCAGGGGCACATCAGCAGTTAATTTTCACTCACTGCTAATTGTGGGGATGTTTTTTTTGCTATAATGTTCATAGCAAACCATATTTACAGAGGTCTTTTAATATTCATTAACAAGGGGGTCTTCACAGATTTATTTCTGCTGCAGAAACCAGCATCTCTAGATGCTGAGCAAGACAGCAGAGAAGTGGCTGAGGGCATAAAGGACAAAACTACACAAAGCTTCACTTGGTTAGCAGGTGTATTTAGACTCCAAATTGTTCATGTAGACTTCAAAACAAAATATATGTGGGAACTCAACTCATTGGCATGACTTGGGGCTGCATTTCTAACAGCTGATCTGGATCCTTTGGCGTGGTTGCAGTGGTTCCCAGGGCCATGGGTTTGTGAAACCTCTCCAGTCAGCAGAGAGGAAAGGAAACTGGACACTCTCAACCCACCGGGAACTACTCTGGCAGAGTGGTATCACACTTGCTGCCACAGAGGTGGGTTACAGCTCCCACAGGATGAACAGGGAAGGGCTGGTTTCCATCACAGGACTTCTCTCTGTCCTTTTGGAAATGCCATTGCCAGGTTTTTGGGGGCTGCATGCAGACTGCAGCTGAGCCCCCTGCCCAGCTTTGCTGCTGCCAGAGCAGCTGAGCTCATTAGCATGTAAAGGAAACGAAACTGCAGCTCCCGCTCTGCTTTGGGAGCATAGAGACCATAGAGCCATGCAGGAGACACAGAAATCCCTGTGCATTTCAGACCCTTCCAGAGAAGGAGGCTGTAACCATTTTTGATGGGGCAGCACCATTTGTCAAAGATACCTTGCAAGAGAGACATGCCTTGCTCCCATTTGGCTTCTGCAACTGCCACTGGAAGAGGGAGGGTAGAGCCTGTGAGGGGACTCTCTCAACAGAGCCAAGCAGCAGCGTGCAAACTCCTCTGGGCAGCCAGGGGGGCTTATCTAGTGTCTGTAAATCTCCACATAAATTTATAGCGCTATATAAAAGTTTAAAAAGAAGGAAGAGACTGCTGCTCTGTAAAGAAAGGAAGTGGTGGGGAAAGGAGTAGAGACAGGCTTAATTTGTGCAGTAGCCTGGAAAGAGTCCATAGGGAGTTTAAAAAGCAATTGTATTTTGGATCCTGAAATTAAGCAGCAAGCCACTCACTGTTTGGCTGAGGGTGAAGTGGTCAAATGTCATGACATGTGAGGGAAAACAGCAGCTTTCCATCCCCTGTGGGAGAGCTGGAGCGAGGGGTTTGGATGGGAAGGGAGGGTTACTGCACCAGAGGAATACAAAAAACAAATCAACCAAAAAAAAAATGCGGACAGGAAAGCGTGGACGGAAATTTCAGCATAAGGTCCAGGACTGCCACAACAGCAACACACAGAGGCTGTAGTGTGGCTGAATAAAGTAAGAGGATGCATGGGGAGGGGAAGGGGGGGAGCAAGGGCGGGAGGAGGGCTGGGGATTATAAACCACTGTCAGCTTAATTTCATTTCCCAGTAAAATAAAAAAACTATTTGTAGGCACACAGCTGAGAACAAGGAGATGAGATTCAGCCAAGATGGGTTTGTTAAGAACATATTGCATCAAATCAAATTAATTTCCTTGTGTGGTAAAGTAATAAGCTTTGTGGATATACTTGAGGTTGGCAAGACAGAGTCTTCCAAACATCCTCCTAAGCAAATTGGGGAAGCACGGTCTAACTCAAACTCCTGCAATATGACTGAAAATCAAATTGGAAACTGTATGAAAGGATTTAGTTAATAGCTAAAAGCAGATTCTGCAAGGCCTCTTCTAGGACCTGGTACAAACAGCATTCAGCAGGGACAGAGATCACACCTTCATGGAGATGCTTAAAATATTTTGAACAGTGATGTTCATGTTTAAAGAAGGTCTTAATATGATATAACACAGTGGAGAAGTGTCCATGCAATCTGGTGAGAAGCAGAACAGGACTGCAGTTAGTCAGAAATAACACATGGAGGGATGACCAGCCAGGGGACCACTGAGTGAATCTCCTGGGAAACAGAAGATCACAAGCTGAGCACAAAACAACCAGACACCATGGCAAAAGAGGAGAGCTGAGTAACAGGAGGTGTGAATGGGAAGAGCTGAAGTCCCAGGTGAAGCAAGCTGCCTACAAGGACTCTCCCAGCCCAAACAGTCCTGGCCAGTGCCAGGACTTGCCTTAAGACTGACTGAAGGGAGTGGTCTGGAAGGAACAACCCACAGAGAAAGACTGGGCCAACCATGGGTCATTCTGAAGACAAAAAACTGAGGGGAAACATGATAATTGATTTCTGAGCTAGAAACCCTGTTACCAAGGAAAAGGGATCGTTTGGTTCTCCATGTTCACAGAAAACAGAAGTAACAGAAACAGGCAAAAACTACAGCAAGGAGAGTAAGCTAAAATGCAAAGGGAGCACAACATGGATTGTGGAATCTCTGTCTCTCACAGTCATTAAGAACAGGTTAAACAAACATGAACAGAAGAGCATGAAGGGTTGTTGGCCCTCTTTTAGGGCACTGAATTTGTTAAACATCCAAAGGCTCCTGCCAGGTCCATGAGAGGCAAAAATACATTGACATAGTAGTGAAATAAAATGCTTGAGCACTAGGCCTTCAGTAATAACTCCAGGTATACAGTCTAATAACTTAACAGGACAATTTATGCTATTTTGTTTAGGACCTGGATGTTGTAAGACTAGAATCCAGAGGCAGGATGCATTTTACCACTACCTTCAACATGGCCAAACTTTCACCCTGGAATTCCAGCTCGCTCCACCATCACCTGCAAGTCTCAATAAAATGTTTATATCACTCATTTTTATTGGATTTTTCTCCACATCCTGATCAGTTGCTCTGTGAAATGCCTAAGAGAGCCTGGCCTTTTAAAATTATACATAGACATGTAAGGGCTCAAACAGCTTTTCCCATACCCATAGGCACCACTGCCTGCACCCAGCATGTCCTATTATCTTCATGTTTTGCCTTGCTGACAGTTATGAATGCCACTAGTTAGTTAAGGAAAATTTTGTTGGGCTAAGAAAGCAGGATATGGTGATGTTCATTACCAGTATAACTTCTCCTTTCATTCATCATAGCCATAATTAATTTTCTAGCATGGGTATAGGCTGAGATTTAAAGCCATCCCTGTAAAATGAATTAGCCCCTTTTCTCATCTTATTTGGAGTTCCCTATTGTGAATATACTCCACGTGTAATAGAGAGGCAATTTATGAGAATGAAGTCTCATCTGTGTCCTATTCCTTGCCCTCTCTCTGGTGATTTTATTATGCCAGGATGCCTCTTCCCATTTGTTTAGAGGGCAGGCTGCATTTGTTATTATGAGTTCAACAGGTTGTTTAGCATATATCAATGCACAGTGGAAAGCAGAGACAGGCCTTGAATGCATGACATCAAACAGTCAAAGTGTGCAGCAGGGGCCTGTGGGTGCAGGATGTTGCTCCATGTAACATCTCAGCACCAAGGAAATCCTTACAAAGGCTCACAGTGGTCCAAGACTCAAATCCCAGTAAGTCACAGATCAATCCTGGAGGAAGAGCTGGACACAGCATGAACCTGACCCAGAGCTGGTACTCTGGCACCAGCACACCTCCCATCACTCCCAGTCTGGTACGTAAGACAGCTGAAAATGTGAAGATGGGGTGGATCAACTGTTTTCATCCAAAGAGGAGTCTGCCATTAGTGCATCTGGTGAGATTTAAAGACATCTCTCTGAAACGAATTAGCCCCATTCCTCATCCTATTTGGAGTTCCCTGTTGTGAATATAATCAGAGCAGTGTGTGGAGAAAGCTGCTGACTTCTGGGAATAGGCATTCAGCTTTGAGAGAGCTCGGGAAAGCTGAACAGGAGAAGCAAAGGTTTTTGCAAAGCAGTGCACTGTGATGACAATTCTCTTAGGCCCAGCTCAGGGACTCTGGTGTTTGCAAGCAGCTACAGCTCTCCAGGCCTTAACAGAAAAGCTTGCACCTTTGGCATGTCTCAGAAAACTCCAGTTCCCTAGGTAAACCAACAGGTGACTATTCAGAAACTTAAAAAGGGCCCATGGCATCAAATGTTGACTCCACACCTTTAAAAAAGAAGAAACATTGTGCATAGAAGAGCAGATCCTGGCAATCCCACAGTTATAAGAGTCCTCTTGCATGAGGGCATGAGGATGTAGCTGGATCCAGGGAGGAAACAGCCATGGCCACCAGCAATGCCCCTGACAGCAGCTGGAGCTGCTGCACAGTCTGATGTCTTGTGACTGCCATCTCCATGCTGCTTCAAGGCTGGTACACTGACAGACTGTAATGGCTGATCTTAATGGCCTGGGCTGCAAAGTGTGGCAGCTCATGAAGCACCGAGGGCAAATGCATTTGCAGTTTAAACCATCCTGCTCTCTGTCTTTGGAACATCTCCATCCACCTTAGCACTGAATTTTTATTATGGATTGATCACTTGGGCAGTTTGCATGCACATTTCAGTTGAGATGAAGAAGATATTTTGCTGGTTTAATTTCAGCTGAGTTAAAAATAAAAATTAGCACTGGTAACTTTTCACAGGTTTCACCTTTGGAAAACGGCTGCATTTGATTTTCCAGAAAACTGGGATGTAGCTAATTAAAACCGCACATATCATCCTAACATCATATCCTCACTACTGAACTTCTAACCTGACATAAATACATTGCATACTGTAACCTGTTTCTCCTGATTATTAACCTTGAACATGGCAACCTATAAATCATCAGTGAAACAGCTGGTGCTCAGCATTGCCCCAAAGGTGTATGATTACGATCATTTTATATATATCTTGGTATGCAGACATGAAAAATTCATTGAAGAGCTTGGTATTGTAAGACTTATTGTAATGAATTTTCTTAAAAACATAGATCATGTTTAAAATAGGTGTCTGCTCATTATAATGTAGCCATTTATATCTTCTTGAATTACTTGTGCATAGCTTGACTGATTTCTAAAATTCCAATGTAGTTCCTAAACAAATTTGGAGTGGTCAGTTTGCCTGTACTTCAGGGTGACATTTTCATTTTTAGCTTTGTGCCTTTATTTCTACGGGAGTTAGGACTCAAACTAGCAAAAATATTCAAAGGATTACAGATTTTTCCCCGCTGGAGATTTCCCTGCAATACGTGGTGTTACATTCGTCACTACTGGGATTTCAGTAGCTGCTGTTAGCATTTTAGCAGTGTGGATGGTAGCTGTAGATTCACCCGAGGTCTGGTGCCAGCAAACACAAGAATTGTACAATTTGAAGTCAGTAATGAAACCAAAGGTAATAAACATACCATGAAACAGGATATATAACCAGAACTTGAAAATGAGCTTGTAGAGGCCACTAAAATCTGTAGGCCAGGACCTCAAGGAACATGGGGAGTTAGTCCAGAGGGAGTAGGTTATCTGGTGACATTTTGTTTTTCGGGATGGCATCCTCACCTTTTCTCTTCTCCCAACAGCCACACACACATATATAGCCTGCACCAGCTAAAAATGTGCTCAGTGACTTAAAGCTACCCAGTGCCCATCTAGCAAGCACCAAGAAGCCTGCGCCACATGTTCCCATCCTACACACATTTTACAGGGAGGCTATAACTGCTCATGTCTAAACTTGAGTGGTTGTTGGTAGGTGATGGGAATCATAAGAGAAGAGTCCTGAATTTTGCTACTGATTCATACCATCAATTTATCATCTGAGAGATGAAACCATTCTTTTCTGCAGGGTTATGAGAGGATCTGGTCACCTCTGGTTCCCCCCCCTCCTGCAGCTGCTCTGTCAGAAACCCTGCCTAGAATCGATGGTGGGAGGGCCACCTTGTGCCAGCCCTCTCTGTGCATTTTCCCCAAGACAGCAGAGTCAACAAAGGAAGCTGTCCCTGCCCTTGCTGTAGTATCCCTTAACAAAGTGCACCAATATCAGGAGAACTCCACTAAGGACTCTGGTACTACATCAGCCACAGACCCCTTCAGCATTCACCTTGCACCAGAGAGGCATCACTGCCACGTTGAAGCTGGAAGGGAAACCATAGTATTCCCACAGAAATCTCCATGTTTGTCCCTGAACTCCTGGTTCTGATTTTCCCTGTGAAAATTTTTGTTCGCTGCAAGCAACAGACACACAGACATTTGCATGCAACCCTTTTGCACACTGGTCGTCAGAGAGATCAGTGCAGATTTAATTTGCTTTTGCCTGCTCACAGCGTATTCTCCCTTACCTCTCAGAAAGAGTGAAGACAAGCATAAAAACCAGCTCCACAATTGCTTGCAGATTATTTCTGTAGGTGCAAACAGTAAAGGCTCAGCAAGAAAACCAGATACCACTGCACGCAAATGTTGCTTGGGTCACCAGAGGCATGAGGCCTAAAAGCCACCTTTCCATGAGGAATAAATAAAGCACGTGGCACAGAAGCATAACTTGTTCTAATTTAGTTAAGATCCTCTTGGCATGCAAACTTGCAATTGCTTTATGAAGACTTCAATAAATAGTGTGCAAGAAAGCCCACTCATCCTTTAGCTTGAATACAGTGAAATCTACTGATGAAAATAGTTTTGCAAATCCTATTTCAAATCCAGGTTAAAAGCAACCACCTCTGATATGGTTGTAGTCAAATGCTATACACATTTGGGTGTTGTTACTGCATAGCATGATCTCTACTAGCCATCAGCAGAGAAGCTGTTGCAAAATCATTAGAGGCTGTTACACAGAAAGGGTGCCAAGAAGAGCTGACAAACACAAGGTATTTAGCAGCATGTACTGAATACAGGCTGAAAGATATTTTGGAGCTTGCCTCTCATGGCTTCTAGAAAATCCCTCTTTTCCTTTGGATTAAATATCATAAAATATCATTAATATCATTAAATACAGTAGATAAGCAGTGATGGCAGTTCTTCAAGTGGCAAGGGAAACTAATAAGGCAGTGAAAAAGCTTGTTCAGTTCAAACACTGAGTGTTAAAGGCAACAGATGCATTTTTTTTTTTCCCTGAATGCTCCTTTTCTGTGCAGTTGTATAGAGTCAATGACAGGTGCTCCTTGGTAGGAACTGGTACTTGGAAAGCTGGACTTTGGGCCTTTTTAAGAAAAACCACCAGTTTCTGCTAGAAGACCACTGGACACTGGAAGCATTATCTAACCAATTCTTGCTAGGCAGACAAGGATGGAAAAAAGCAGGAATATTATCTTCTCTCTGCCTGTCCCCAGTGTATCCACAAGCTCCCTTACTGAGGCAGATGTAAGCAAAGCCAAGGAAGAACTAGGGGAGGGCTTTTCAGCACTCCACATGACCAGGGAGAAAGAGAAGCTGTTAGTTTACTAAAGCTGCAGCAATCTACCATCTTAATTTCATATTTGCTCCATCAGCAGAGCAATGAGTGCAGCAGAAGCCTTTTGAAGAGAACATGAAGCTGTAATGATGCAAATCCTGCCACTTAAAACCAGTGTCCGAACTTGTAACTTCTGTAACAGCATTAGGCAGGTGAAGCGGCTCCACCGTCTTCTCCAGGCATAGCCAAAGGAATATTAAAGAAACATGAACAACCACCAATCCTCCTCCTAAAGAAGTCAGTGTACTGCTTGATGTTCCCATTTCTATGATCTCCTATGCAGTCAGAACAAAAAGGTTGAGTGGTAGCAAGTTGTACAGCAAAAGCAATAGCTGTGGCCCTGCCCTGACAGTGGGACTCAATGTGACAACAAGAATCGAGACCCAAAGCTTGGCACGCAGTTTTCTATGGAAGTAGGAGACAGAGGAGAGAAGCTGACAGATTTGGTACCTCACAGTGGGGTAGCAGGTTTGCCATTGTACAGTGGTAGCCATTGATTGAGGGGGGCTGTATTACGACAGCTCGAGATGTAATGAAGACTGTCATGTTCAAGGATGAGCTGAAGTCTTACCCAACAATCATGAGTGCTGCATGATTGTTGCTAACATTAGCCTCAAAACATCTCTGTGAAGAAGGCAAGTGTCATTCTCCATTCTGAAGACTGGAAACTGCAATTAAAGCAACCGCCTCGGGGAAGCAGACAGAATTAGAAATTGAATCTGGAGTCCTGGTCTGCTGATTCGCCCACGGGCTCACCTTTCAAACTTGGGAGCGGGCAACTTAAAACAGTCAAAGGGCACCTTTTACCTGCAGCCTGAGAGACATGCTCCCCCAGATTCCAGCAATAGCTCCAGCCTAATCAAACAAGCACAAAAGAGCAAACGCTGCTTGCAAAACAAAGCGCATACCTCACTGGTCACTGGAGTGCTACAAGCTGGAATCAATGCGATGATTGTGACAGCTGAGAACAAATTCAGCTATGTTTGACAACTTCCAGAAAATATTGGCAGAGGACAGGGAGTCTGCACTGCCCAGCAGCACCTTTGTGAATTGATTAGCCATATAGCAGATGGCAAGCCTGCTGCAGACTGAGACAGCAGAAGATGGCCAGTCTGGTTGAGAAGAACTTGAAGACGACTGGGAAGAAAAAACATGTCCTTACAGTGACAGCCCAAAATGATATTTCAGAAATGTCACATGCATGGCAGATGAGGAACAGGACTGATTTTTAACATTTCCTTTAGCTATTTATTACAAGCACCTGTCTGGCTCATAAAGCAAAATTATATAGCGTAGTTTAAATCTTTCACTTTCACCTCTTTCCTTCACAAAAAAGCCTTAAAGAAAACATTTTAAAAAATCTTTTTTTTTCTTTTAAAATATTCTTCTAAAAAGGAATTATTTAAGTCATTTCCAAATCAACTGATATGTTTGAGAGAACTTCTACACTTTCTCTGAAAGCACGCATGCCTTGAAAGTTTGATTTTAGGAAAACATACTCTGGACAAAGAGCAAAGGCTTTGCCCCCCTCCTCCTGCCACATATTTTTGGGAGGGGTTTGGCACATGTTTGGGGAAAATTCATATTTTGTAATGGTTTTAGGAAATGCCTTAGGCTATTCAGAGTCTGCACAGCTGCTCATCAGTAGCCAGCCATGGCTGAAGGAGCAGAAACTATGGTTCAGAGAAATATGCCATCTTTGTCTGGTGCAGAACAATGCCGCTGCAGTGAAATACAATGGCAGTCTCTTATTTTCTACTAGCCCTTAAAAGGAAAAAAAAAAAAGACGGGGAGGGGGGATGTGGGGGGGGGAGAAAAGAGAAGGATCATGGAGTTTCCTTGCAGGGCCTCTGAACTGAGGGAGTGAACATCAGCTCTGTGCTCACAGATATGCAAATCCTTCCCGAGGCCCAACAATAGCAGAAGCCCTGTGGGAGGAGGAGACTGATAGCACAGACCAGGCACTGCTGCTCCCAACTCGTAAGCCTGCAAAGCCCACAGGTTCCCAGCACTTCCCAAAAACTGGAAGGCCAAAGCATGATCCAAGAAGAGAACTGTAAAAGCTGTGGTATCAGTTGACCAGCACTGCCCACGGAGCTGTACTCTTTTCACTGGACATTTTAAAGCTTACAGTTGGACTGCCGTTCAGTTCATGGGTGCAACTGCCCAAAAGATTGATGAGCCCATGGTTCAATGTCTCAGTATTGCCCCTTTGGTTAGTAAGGTTCACACAGAAAAAGCTGGAACTAAAAGAAAAAAGGACTTTCTGCGGTGAGACCCTAATAAACAATATATGCACCTACATACTCCAAGCAAACTTCCCAAATGGGTGGGATGCATTAGGGTTTTGTTTTTAATGTAACTACAATTACCAGGATTTAATGAAGTGCCTGACTTGCAGCTGTCACTGATATATGAATTTTTTAAGCAAAGATTGAGGGAGGACAAGTAACAGATTGGAAACTACCTGCATTGAGCTACTGCAACAGAAATAGCTCAAATGACTGAGTTTTGATGGTTTTACCAGTGCTGACAGCAATCTGTACAAGTTGGAAAAACAAAAACATTCACTGACACAGACTTACCCCCTTTTAGAAAAAAAGTACTTTGCACTATAGATCCTTACCCTAAATATTTGCTCTTTTGCATCAGATCTATTATCTAAAATTGCATGCAGACTGAGCTGGGACATTCACCTTGCATTCAGAAGGGGGTTTTCCTCAGTCCCATCAAACTATGATCACATCAACTGTCCATCTTTAAGTTTAATTTCCTTCATGTATCTCCTCAGAACAGCTGACTCAAGCCAGTGATTATACTGGATGCCCAAAACATCATCTGTCTATGTAAGAAGTAATCTTCAGGTCTCTCCAAGGCATCATCACTTGAAGTCAAAGAGGGGTAGAAGAGGTTATTGCACAGCACGTGAAGCAAAATGTGCAGCCAGCACTCTTTCCCCCTGAGGAGAGTCAGAAAATGTCATGGGCTGGCACCTTTCAGGCTGCCAGGGAAGAGTTTGGAGGCAGCAGGACCAAGAGCCCTCATGCCCTTACATTATCGGACCCCAGCCACGATGTTAAGGATTCAGAGGTAGCTGAAACACGTGGTGCAGAGCAACAAAAGTATTAAATGCTCCAAGCAGTTTTGTTCACCATACAAAATTAAATGTGAAGCTGAATACTAAAAATACAACCGAATACCACCCCCACCGCTCCCCTCAATCTTAAGTTCCTCTCAAATGAGGAAGTGCTTAATGGCAGAGGTCCTCAACAGAAGTGCGTTATTTCAATACGCAGTACACTTTGATATTTGACGTTAATATGAAACGAGACTAAAGCTGGCAGAAAATACCTGCGACTAGTTTAGGAATTTGTCCACTATTTCATCAGTGACAGTTTTCAACACTCACACTTGAACCACTTCTCCCTTATTAAAAAATATGCCTGTAATAGCTTGAGCAGATTTGTTGTTCAGTTCTGCACACGATGCACACAGAACAGGCTGTGATAGCATGCAGATCACTGCTGTACTTTGACACAGGTACTTTCTTCTTAAAAGTAACAGAGAAATTAACTTATATTCCTCAATAATGCCATTATCATTTCCATGAACATTAGGAGGTCCAGCAAAAAAAAATGGTTGGTGGCAAATGAAAGGCTCCTCACCAAGACAGACAGAAAGGGTGCTCCAGATGTGAATCAAGTGCAGAATAGTATCTGATCTGTGCATCTTACTCACGTAAGCTTTTATTCATTTAGACACACTTTAAAACTCCGTAAGAATATTTGCAATAATTAACATGTAAAAACTCTGTCAAATCAAAGAAAAACCTTCATATTTTCATGTAATACATTTCTCGGACATTAGATGGCAATCCCCCCACTTCATTTTTCATACAAGGGGCTCATATCCCTTCCAAAAATCAAATGTCACCATCTTTTCAACAGGTGAGGGGTCTGTTTGGCTTGTAGGAAGCAAGGCTGTTCAGAAAGCACAGAGGCTCTCACATTCCCATGGCATTCATTCCATTGCAGCAGTTCTCCAGTTTTCTTTGAGTAGGAAAGGCAGATGAGTAATACCATCATGGAAGATCCTTGTCCTAGGGGCAATATTCACTCACTTGTCACTTGGACACTCTACACCACAACTTGGATGTTTCCATGTCAAAAACCTATAGGTAGAAATAGGCGGTTACAAAATTTCCCCATTTTGACAGCGGAAAAAGGGACGTAGTATGGCATTTAACAATATAATTTCTAGTCTTGCCAATTAAAGAGGGTCCTCTCAAGGGATATCATTAGTTCGTGTAAATCTTTTCTGGGAATTATAAAACTGAAATGAAAAAAAAAACTAAAAGAGGTTATTTGGTACAGTATGTGGAATAAACGCAACGGGAAGCACCTACCAACCCCTATAGTGGGAATTCTATAGGTAGGAGAAAAAATAAGACGTGGCATTTAAACAACAGCTGAAACGAATTCAACAGAGTATGTAACACACCTGATCAAGTTAATGTACCTTGGCCTTCAGCCTCTCACTTTTTATCGTGGTTTACGTGTGATGTTTTAGAAAGAGGCAGGAATAATACACCTTGTCAACCATTCTGTGATGTACATGGTGGGGGGAATCCTTCCTGACCTTCATTAACTCCCTATGATCTATTTAAGTGGCAGTACAAGACATCCTGACATCTATTCATTTCAACAGTGCGTGCCTGTGATTCATTCACACAAAATTCACTTCCTAAGCCTTCATTTCTCATCTACTTTCATCGTCTATGAAATGTTCCTTTCAAGCCAAGTTCACCCCTTTTCATACATCCCCCTTGGGACCAAATTTTGCCCTTGCAATACTTGTCCATTTGAGCTCTTGTGCAAATTCACAGTGTACATGAGAGTGAGGTTTGCAGCTCTCCAGCATTCCAAAAGCACAGATAATATTAGTCCTAAAGATAGGGGTCCACCCACAGCTGGCTTCTGAAATAGCCAATTTTTTATGTACTCCACTGAAAATCTAACCTTTTATCCTCACTTTTGAGCTGGTTGTGTATGTGTGTGTCAAGGTGACAACACCGTGAAAACAGAAGTTCTCAAATGGTACATTATCTCGAATATCAAAAGGTCACAAAAGGGTACAAATCGGTAGCTCTCCAGAAGAGACACTGGTTTTTATGAAAAGTGGGTCAGTTTTAGTTTCATGTAGGTTGTTTGACACAGTGGTTTCTGGCATCACAAGCTCTGGTCTACAGGATACCACAGAGCCTTTGTATCCCTTGCTGTCACTACAGCATTGTGTTTTTCTACCCATTAACCAAGGATAAATGACCTAGATATTGTGCCTATTAAAGCCTCATTTTTCTTTTGCCCTTTTGTTCTTTAGTGTACCACATTATCACATGCTGAACACATTTAAAGTATTCTCAGTCTCTCATGCCCCTTTGAAGGAGTAAAGTAGGGATTTTAGCGTGCATTTCTGTAGAGTTACTTAGAGTGGAAAATATGAAGGCAATTCAAGGTTTCTCTTCCTGCCTAGTCCCCTGAAGACGATCAGTTTAGCATTTACAGCCACTAATCTATAAAGAATATAGCAGGAAAATGCTATAAAAAAGCCACAAATGCAAATACAGAAAGTGAACACCAGTTTTGATGTCCCTAAACACTACATTCTATAATTACATCTCTGCATATCATGGGTCACTTTTATTAAAAGTATCATTACTACAGTTGGCAGCAATTTACATCTTATCTTACATGATAGCAGTTTCCAAAGAAAAAAAATAAAAAGACATCACAACAAAGAAAAACAATACATTTACAAAGTCATGTCTGTAAACTTCAAGGCTAGTTTAGAGTTGAGGTAATGCTGTTTAGCTTTGTGGCTAAAGTAACAAAGTCCTTTAATTTAAAAAAGGTACCTGATTTTTTTCTTTTTGTTTATACCAGTGCATTACAAGATCACGAGACGATTAAACTGTAGCTTTATCCTGCAAGAACCTTCTCCGTGGGTTAATTTCCAAAAGGTACTCTTCACATTCAACAGCTGCCTTATTATTGCTGCGTCTCAAGACAGAGACATTCACACTATCATGAAGATTGTCAGAGAGAGAGTGTGTGTGTGGGTGTGTGCGCGCATGTGAGCGGGTGAACTCCCATACAGTCAAAATGAAGCGCGAGTACGATATGTATGGTAAATTTCATCTTGACCTTCACAGCAAAAAAAAAAAAAAAAAAAAATTTAAATATATAACTTCATCCTTCCTTTAAGCAGCACTTCCTTCTATTAGTGCCACTTGATTAAAAATTGCTGCTTAATTCATAATACCAATGGTACCAAAAGAAAAAAAAGCAGAGCATTATGTCAATTTCCTTAAAAAGACATGATCACCTCTCAAATTTCATCTCTCCTAGGGATAATAAATAATGCACTGCACAATACTTAATGACCAAGATACCTTTTGACACATCTGTATAACATGACTTGAACTTTTTTTTGCTACACTATGTTACAGAACAGCTTATAAAAACTAAGTATGGACATTAACTGTGAGTGTAAACAGTAGGACTACCACTTGTCAAAAGTTTAAAACACTTTAACTGTAACTGGTACTGGTTATTCATCGTTTTCATTGTTTTCTATTTCTTCCCCCCCATCAAGTGAGTCTAATTCTTCACCCTGTGCTATTTCATCTTCTAAAACGGAGGAATCTGCAGTTTTATCAAGGCTCTCCTCTGCATCACTGCCTTCGAGATTTTCTTCATCTTTAAAGGCAGCTCCTTCAGTTTTGTCAGTAGCCTTCTCTTCATTGGAGCCCACTGCATTCTGAAGTCCTGCTAGTGCTGGGAAACCGGGCAGAGTCAATCCTCCCAGTCCTGGAGGTAGAAACATAGATGGATAGAAGAGGCCAGGAGCCATGGTAGACAGCAGGAAAGGATTGAAGGCCAGAGGGTTTGTGGGCAATCCAATGTTGGTGGTGGTAGTAGTGGTGGCAGTGGCGGTAGTTGCCGCAGCAGCAGCACTGACAGATCCATTCGCAGAGTCAGTAGCAGGAACAGTGTCTGTGCTTTTCTCAGAGTCTTTGTTCTCCTCTTCATTCTCATTTTTCTTCTCTTCAGCTTTTGAAGCACCATCCTCAGTCTCTCCTTGACCGGAAGCAGTAGTGGCATTTCCAGTAGTAGCTGTTATGGGGTTATTCAACAATCCGCTTAGTCTAAACATATTGGGCAATCCTGCCATCCCTGGCAACATCAGAGGCAACATGGCAGCCGGATTTTTAGTGTCCCCTCCAGCAGCAGCAGCTGTTGCTAGCCCTGGCGGAAAGCCCATGAGGCCTGCGAGCTGGAGAGACTGCAGGTTCTGTAGGTTCTGGAGGCTTGTGAGGTCCATTCCAGCAAACAGACTGTTCATAAGTAGTGGGTTGATTCCCGAAGTTGATGCTACAGCAGCAGCTGCTGCAGCTGCTTTGGCAATTTCACTTTTTGGCCTTCTTCCTCTTCTGCTTGCTCCTTCCTCCCTCACAACAGGTCCAGTGAGAAGACGGTCAAACATGGACTCTGGAACAAAACCCTGAAAGGGGGAGGCAAAAAGCAGGCTTTATTCTCATTTAGCTTTTATAGCTTTCAACAGTTAACTGATGACGATGGAAGAAACAGAAGGGATTTCAGCATACTCCAAAAGTGGTTTGTTTTTTTCACCCTGGCAAATGGTGACTAGCTAGCTACTAAAGTGAATGGCAGCAGAACATGTAAGGAAAGCTGAAGAAAGCAAGATCACAGATTTTTTTTTACACTTAAACACAACAGTAAAACAATACATGCTGAAACTCTGTAGCTTCATTAAAAAACCAACCTGATATGCTGCAGTCATGAATTCAAATCTTTGTAATTCATAGTGAATTTCAGTTAGTAATATTCTATTAAATTGAGTACTTGCAGATTTTATCCTTTATTTTCAAACAAATGTTGTAAAATAAAAGGCAGAAAACCTATTCCTTTGATGTTGCCTGTTATCGAGACAATGACATGTATTTCTGTCATGATTATGACAAAAATTTTCTTAATAGTTCCTAATTACAAATACCTGTATTTATTAAGGATTGTTGTTTATAAAAAAAAAAATAATGCAAAACAAATGCTGAAGGCTACCTTAACTGTGGCTGATTTTTCGAGTATATTTCAACCCCATTCTCCAGCAGCCTCCTATCACCATCCCCCCTGAGCTGGGTTAACTCCTACACAGACACTACAATTTTCTCAAAACTAACTATGAGATAAAGACTTAATGATCAATTTAAAAAACTTTAAACTTTTCTGTGCTATAATCTACGGTGAAGCATGGAATGAGAGTTTCACTTACAGACTGTTTAACAATGTCAGTCCAATCTGGAGCAACAGCAAATTCAGGATTTTCTTCCAGCCATCTTGGCAAGTCCTTCATTGGAGGGGCCATAGCTCCACCCATCTAATGGAAGAGACAAGGTTAATACTTTAACAAAAATCCAACAACAAAACCAAACGACTACCTATATGGACATTTTCTCTCTGTGCACTTTCATCTCTGAAGGGTAGCAGGGAAGACTTTCAGTTCAGACTGTGGAAAACTACATGGATACCTGAATTGACAAAATTATGTTTTAAAAAAACAGTTAAGTGCTGCAGCTTAGGCAGGTCTGGTAATAAAAATCTAAATCTGATGTAAGGAAAAAATGTGCTATATAGGTTCAAAAAGTATCAACTATTCACTCAAGCAACTAATATGAACATATCAGAAGAGCAAAGGAGGAATTAAAGGAACCAGGTGGCACAGCCCAGTATGAGTAACTGCCAGTGTCAAATTATTAAACCTTCTGTTTAAAAGTTTGGAGTAGAAAGCCTGCTTTCCACATGAAAAGACATTATTAAAGACCTTAACTGAACTAACTTAATTTTTACCTTCTTTCCATTTCGTTTATTTACAACAGGTACCCTTTCCTCTCCTGTCAAGGTGTTTATATCCAGTTTATTAGGGTTTCGACATCTGTGTCGTTTTTGTTTCGGCTTCTGAAATGGGGAAAACAGCACATCTGCACTCTTCTGGAAAGGAGAGAAATGTATTGGTTTTTAGTTTTTCATTTTCTTGACAAAAATCACCAATCACAGCACCCCTTTTCACAACAATTTCAAGAAGGGGTCAATTACTTTACTCTCAGATAATGTCAGAAGAAATTTTTCTTGTATCAGATGAAGAAATTCTACAGAACTTGACAAATGCTGTTCTAATGTTGTTAGACACAAATATTAAGAAAGGAAAAGCAACTCAAACATCCTAATGCCACTTGGGTGTTTAGATACATTAGTAAGGATGGCTAAAGAGAAAACCTCCACTGAAAACCAAGTTACAAAATCGAATGACTATGCCCAATGTGAGGAAATTCATTCTGACATCTGTAAAACTAACTTTTCCATTAATACTATAGAACAACGCTTTTAGAATCACATACTTACTGGTACGTAACTTGGCATATCTACAGTGTAAGTAGGATGCAATTTAAGCCATTCAACTAAATCCTTGTTTTTCGGAGCATCCTCTCCCACCAGCCTGGTCCCATCCTCTAGATTGATTACGGGGATGCGAGTGTCTGGGTCTAATTGACCAGGAGATGGAATGTTCCTTGCTGGTAGGGCTTCCATATCTTCTTCAAAAGCTTTGGTCACTTCTGCATCCTCCTGAAAACAATAACATCTGTATTAATTCTCACCTCAAGAGAATAGCTGAAGAAATAATTTCAGGGACTGACCGAAATGTTCCAGATTTTGCATACACAAGAGTTAATGGGGTTTAAATATTCATACTATGTAAAGCAATATCGTTGCATTAGAGAATTTTGTAAATTTAGCATCCTTGAACAATAAAGAATATGCAGCTAAAGACAAAGCAGTTTTTGTGTCTTTCTAGTAAATGTCCTTCAAGACCCTCCCTTCCCTTTTTAACACAGCAAGGATGACATACTGAAGCCTCAAAATGTATGTTGTTGACATATATTATGTTAAAAAAAAAAGAAAGTAATTTTGAAAGTAGGAGTTACTTAAAACTCAGCTACAATTTGCTAGAGTAAAATCTTGATGTGAGCATTTTGTTTGGTTCAAAAAGTAGTAACAGTTCTAAACAAAGAAAAAAGTGGTTGGGCAAAAACTTTATGTTACTAATAGGGAGAGTATAACAAGACTTTAAACACATTCAGGAGGTACCAGAGACAGAACAACAAATATGAGACAAAAAGGAAAAAGGTTGTGGTCTTACTACAGTCAACGATGTCCGTTTGTTGCTCATAAATAACAGATCAAGCCCTTCTACATTTTTCCTCCTTCCTCTCCTCCTCTTCATGGGCGGTTCTCCATCTATTAAAGAGCCATTTAGTAGATGCCTTGTGGGTGTGCGTGAAAGACCTGCTTGCAGCAGCTCCATTTGAGTTTTAAAGGCATCAGACATGGGTGTGGAGACATTAGGCAAGATAAACTTCGAAGTAACAGACGAAAAATTTGAGGTAGAACTTGTTGCCTCTCGTGAGGCCTTTGATAAATCTACAACCTTTTCTTGTCCGTTTTCTGAGACCACCTGAGACTCACGTAACTGGGCAACCATTTCCATAAGATTTCTCCTCTTGGCAGCTCTCTCAGCCTCAATTTCAATCTTTCTTCGTCTCCTCCTCCTCTGACGTGGAACTGATAAATTGAGTGCATCTTCCTAATGAAAAATGAGCATTTCCAAGCATTAGCAAAGCCTTGTTTGCTATGCTCAATTTAAAATAAAACTCCAAACATATAACTCTGAAAACAAAGCCTTCATTTTATTCAAAGAAACACTTTTACCTTTTTCCTATTTTATTTAAAGACATGCTATTTTCTTCTATTATGCAGAAGAAGAACCTGCAAGATAAAATGTTCTTTGTAAAAAAGAGAAAGATGCAGGCTTGCCTTTGATAACTGAGGAGAAGCAGTGATATCTTCACTGCCACTGACGCTGGCTTGACCAACCATGGAGAGCTCTGCAAAGCTCCTTTTTTGTAGAGGGCTGTCCACAGCTGTTGGAGTATACCCAGGTATGAGCCCCTGGAAATCAAACATCTGGCGCCTATTTACTGGCCACTTCCCTTTCAGCACTGCTTCACAGATGTTGTCTAATCGGTTGATCATTACTCGGTCCTACATAAAGGAAAAGTATGTAATGAACCTTCAATGCAGAAGTCGCCTTTTAAACTCAAATGAGTATTATGATGCAATCCAGTTTCCAGAGCTTAAGAAATACATTCAAAAACAACTATGCTTGCATATTAGGATAAACCGATCACCTTACAAGAAGATAACACACAATTTTATAGAATAAAACACCACTAGGATTTAAAAGTTGCACTTATATTGGGGGGAGCAAGAACTAAAAAGAGACCAAGTTTTCTGTGTGACAATGTACTAATTGAAAAATTTAACAGAAACTCACTGTTGTTTTACACTGCAAACCTTCAGTAGTTAGCAAAATCAACAGTTAGGAGGGGAAAATCAAAACATCTGCAATCAGTATCTTAAAGCTGCAGTTCTTGAGATCCAAGAGGCTGGATCTGAAATTCTGTCCAAGGAAGTGGATCCTCATTAGCGTCACTATTAATAAAGTTCAACATTATGAAACGGGCACCAACCTAGGGACATCTAATGAATGTCAATTTTCATTCCACGCCCATTATCACTTCAAATTTCACTGAAGCGTGTACACTAAAAATCTCTAATTATGTTTATTAGTCTACTTATGCCGAACCTATACAGATGAAGGATTTTCTGTTCTACTTTCACACTGTGACTGGAATAAGATTTTCGCCCATGTTTCCAAAATACTTCCGAAAGCAGAGGAGTATTATTTGATTTTTTTCCATTTCAGTATTCAAGCACATTCTATGTGCCTGAAGTAGTAGAAACTTCCGAACTACGAGAAATACTGCTGGTTAGGGAATATGAGCATCAGTTAGCTTCCTGAACAGCAAAACAGTGCAAAAGCCACTAGCAAATCTCAGCAGCTGCAACAGACTGCTTGCTTTCCCCAGAAATAAGCCTATTAAGAGCAAGGTCCTCCCGCCATGCTCCCCCTTCCCCCCCCACCCCAAACCAGATGGCCCTGTTATGGTGATTAGTAAGCTTAAGACTATTACTACTTTATTTTTCTCTCTCCCCTTACTGCAAAGGAGAGTACTAAATTAAGTATGGATTTATTACAAGGTTACAGTTTTGCATTTTTAAAAACATTTTATACTAGATAATTTTCTGCATTGTTACCAAATTAAGGTACAGCTTTATCCTATCTAAAACTGCAGCTTATGTTTGCAGGATACCTTAATACAATTACATCTGTCAACATTACATAATGGCTTAGATCATGTAGGTCACCAAAACTCTTCTCTACAACCTCCTCACCCCACAATAAAGTGGTGATCATAGAAAGTCTCATTTCTCAATGCTGCAGATTGCTCTGGAGACAAAATTCATAATTCAAAATTGTATAGTGGTGCAAGAGGTGGGATGTTGCTGACATAGTTATGGACCCTATGAAGAACTCACGTCTGCCATGTTTATTGATTTAATAAATCACACTATTTTCAACAAAGCAATTTCTTTCATTTCCACTGCTAATTTGTATGAAATAGAGGCATAAAGTGCTATTCCACAATCGTTCACAGAAAATAGTCTCTTGCCTGTTAGAAGTATCATACAAAGTTTGCTGTTATATTGAAAAAGATATATCTTTCTACCCCTAACCAACCTTAGGCCAGAAAGAGAAGGCAAATGTTCTCTCATGAAGCAGCTGAACCACAGAGGGATCACCATCTTCCATGTAGAATCCATCGCGTGTTTCATCCCTTGCAGTACTCATAGAGGCATTGCTTTCTTCATCAAAATTCTTACCCTGAGAAACTGCTCCTGCTGAATAACAACCATGACCAGGCATTAACATCCAATGTCAACCTAACTAGACAGGCTAAGGCAACCAGGCTGGACACAACATTTCTACCTCGGGCTTTTGTTCGGTAATTACTACAGCAGAGCCTTAGCCTTCTGCATTTGGCACAGAGACCATGCTTACTGGCTCAGCAAGCTCTCTTGAAAATTATCCCTTGTGGGGGAATACCCTGCTGATGCTGGATGGTTCCTATGAAAGCTTATCTAGCCACCTGATATATGGAAGGGCAGAGGAACTGCTACATACAGCCCATCCCGCACTCCATAATGGCACCATGTGTGCCACTTACCAGCTGGCTATAACAACTCTGGGACTCATAGTTAAACACACAGAACTCATCTGACCTATGCATTACCTTCAGGCTGGGAGGATTCTTCTGATTTATCATCATCATCCAGTTTCTCTTCTTCATCTTCTTCTGAACCTTTCTCAGAAATAGATTTTGGATCTACATCTGTACTCACTTCTATGTCTTTCAATTCACATTTAACAGAGCCAGGCTCAGCCTCAGCATCACAGTCTGGTTTAGTGTCCTTATCTGCAATATCAGTTTCCTCTTTGATATCAGACTTTTCTTTGGCTGCTGCATTTTCAGACCCTTCAGCTTTAGACTCTGTTTGTTCCATAGTCTTTTCTTCTTGTACTGGTGTGGATGGGACAATAGGTGGTGTTTGACTGCAGCCAACACCCAGAGGGTTTACAGAAGAGACAGTATTTGCGTTGCCTGTCCCTCTGTTTTGAGCAAAGTTCTTGTGAGCCTCAAGAAAAGAGAGTTCAGGATCATTCAGAATGTGATAATCTGTCCTACTGACTCCATGTTTAGCAGCACCAATCAGTAAGTCTTTGTCATGTTTACCACACTCCCACCACTCTGGCAGGTCCAAACTTGGTTGGCAAAGTTTTAGCCTCTCCCCCAGCTGCGGGTGATGGAGAACCTGTTCACGGATCTTCCGCAACAGTTCTATGCGATATAAAGTTCTAGAAGCACGCTCTTCTGTGATTGGCTCGATCATTGTGGAAAGATCAGGTGGTTCTGCAATGACATCAATTTGTATTGTTTAACATGGATCAAACGTACACTTATATTAAAATTGTTACACCTGGGCAGGAAGTTTCAACAGTTCCACTGTCAATAGTCATGTTGATTTCCACAGGTAGTTAAAACTTACCATCATCTGGTTTGACTGGCATTCGGCACACTCGTCTACACATATTCACAAAGCCATTAAAATACTTTTCCAAGCTTTCATCGGACTTTTTATCAAGCCTGGCAAATGCTCGAAATTGATTCCACTCAAATTGATGTTTTACAGGATCGAAAATAATTCCAAAAGTAGACACCACACGATAAAAATCAGCTTCTTCTCTTCTTGTCCATCTAGTCAAGAAAGAAGCAAGAGAAGTGAGGCCACCAAATAAACAAGAGTCCAAACATAGTTTAGATGCCCCAAACCCCCCTTAGTTTACTCTTTCAAAACAGAAGAGCATCACTGGTGACACGCAAGCTCAAACAGCATTTAAAGAAAGGTATCACTGAGAAACTCACTTCTGTCGTTTTTCAGTTATTATAGCTTCCCTTTCTGCTTCTAGTGCCCTCACTTCTTCTCGAGGCCGACGTCTCCTGCGGTCAGTCTTCATTAGTGCCTCTTGCCTCATTTGTTGCCTTTTATAGCTGCGCTGATAGGCAGTAATGAGGCGACGCAGACGAGTAGTCAGGGTTGAAGTGTTGGGCCAGTAGAGTTGGCCTAAGTCAGCATTGCTTTCACTGTGCTTGTCTAGAGAAGAGAGAAGTATTACCAACACTAAACATTTCAAAGTTTCTATGGCTATAACTGGATTCCGTTTTATCAGATAAGAACATGTGCCTCTAATAATGGTGCACAACAAATTAGAAACAGGATAACCATTGGTAGGAGATAAAAAAATAGAATCAAATCATCCAACTCTAAAGAACTCAGAAATGCTTGTGAAGCATTTAGAGATAACAATCAAGCATTATTATTCAATGTTATGAATTCAAATATATTATGAACACTGTAGGTATTTAAATTAATGCAATGCATCTTTAAATACATTACTAAGAATATTATTCTCCCTCTGAGGAAACACCTATGTTTATCATTTCCCACTTTATTATTCTCACTTAAACTTGGCAGTTTTCCTCCATACTGAGGAAACAACGGATCTGTAACTTCCAAGATTATCTCAGCAAAACCATCAACGGCTGCATTATGAAACATCCGGTATTTATCATCACAGTTTCTACTATGTAATTAAAAATCCAGAGAACTATAATGTGGATTATTTAAAGACAGTAAATAATTGTTTTGTAAAACGTGAAGCATGAAGAAATTTGGCAGTAAAAAGTTTACTGTGGTACTGCCCCAAAACATCACCTATCCCCTCACAGTAATAAAAACAGTCCACCTTTCACTAAACAATTCCTTTTTGCCTTCCTAATTTCTTTGCTACAGCCTTACTTGAGTGTATTTCTATGGACTCCTCTTTGTCTTCTGGAGGTGAGTTTGCAAATTCCTTGGGGAGAAGACAGAAGTTATTTTAGTTTTCAGTTTTGACCATATGTCATCATTTGAGAAGAAAAATATGTCATTTCTCAAGCAGAGCAGCAAACAATCTTTGTAAGGTGTGTTTGTCTGGTAGCTCTCAAAGTTAAGAACTGCACATTAAAATAAATATGGAGAATCAGTTATAATTATATATATTTGTAAATACAGAAAGTTGGAAGTTCTTACATCAATTTCATCCTTGAAAGGAGTTCTGGTTGGCTTATATTCTGGATCTTCATCCTCTCTGTCAAATTCACCCCTATAAAATATTTAGATGAAATATTTTCAAGAAGTATACTGTTTTTGAGGGGGGCTGATTTTCTGGACAGAAGCAAAAAAGCTACAAATGCCACCAGTATGGTGTACCAAGCTACACATTTATATTTCATGCTCAACTGTGTAAACTACTCTATGTACTTTGAACATCATATGGTCACTTCATATCCTCAGGCAACATGTAAGTAAAATATGACATATGAACTCATGCCAACATATACAATGCTGATAAAGTTTATTAATTTTTTCATGTCCTCCTTACCCATCACCGCCATCTGCTAACATGTCTGTCCCTCTCTGTTCAGCAGCTATGGCCTTTGCATCAGGCATGCCAACCCGTTCCAGAAAGCACAGTGCTGGATCAGCTCTCATAGAATTGTACTTCTCATAACCTGCATGCAGAGTGGGAGACAAATGTTTTTTTAAAAGCTATGACCAACTGTGAGTAGAACAGGTTTAGGCACTAGAAGTACAACTTCCTGGACTCATTTATTTATTTTTAAATAAAACAAAGGAGCTGTCACCATGCTGCAAACAATCACTTCATTCACATAGAGAAATTGTTCATACTGGTAAACTCCATCAGCACAGAAACATTTTCCCATCAATAACATTAATGAATGGAAGATAGTGAAGAAAGCATTGAATTTAATGTTGTTATAAGGTTAAGCAAAAACCTTTCACAAGCGAAAAACTTGGAAGTTTCCTATATGACTTTTGCACTGGATCTCCACATTCAATACTTGCCTGTGGAAACACACAGATGTGAATGGAAACACACACATACACATTTTCTATAGCTCCAGCCCTGCTGGAACCCTCAATATAGGCTGAAAAAATGCTGTATACATGGGTTATACGTAAGGCCAACGAACCTGTCTTATTAGGTTTAGGATGATGCATGTCAGTAAGATGACACTGTTCCCTCTATGGTTTTCAAACTGCTGTTTGCTTTTTTACTGCCCAAGTTGACTAGATGGAAAATGGCAGATCCCAACAGTGCACTGCAGGAAAATGATTTTTAGACTAGACTTGCCTCAGCTGAGCCCACAACACAGAGCTGCTGTACATAGGCAGAACAGCACAATTCAATTAGGATTTGTACTACAACACACTGCTCCTAACTGCTGTAGAGCCTCAAGCCAAACTGTAATCATGAAAGGTTTTATAAGCCATCATTCTCCCCTTTAGTCAGGCTGGGCTGCTGAGAATACCTCTGCGACCTCCAGAGAATTGGGATTATAATCAGGAATCGCTCACTGTATATATCATGCCAGCTCTGCATCCCCAGCCTTTCAAAGTTAACAAGGCTGCATCCCACTCAAGGGAGTCGGGAGTTCTCAACACTGACATTTGTGAAATATTGCTTGGAACAAAGCCCAGGAGGCACTTGTACAGATTAATAGCAGAGGTTAAGCCCACCGTCCACTTTGACACTGGTTGGCAGAGTTAGCAAGTGAAGCAGTGCTGGAAGCAAAGTTTATGGAGATCTATCTTACTATTTGGTTATTATTTAAACAAATATGGCTTTGTTTTATTTACAGCCAAGAAAGTAATGTTTTCTTCTCAAATGTTCTGCAAACATTTAAAAACAGCATCTGATATTTACAGCTCATATTAGGTTTTTAATGCAGGCAAGAAAAAAAGGGAGATACAAGCCAACAGTTCTTTGGAACAATACTTGTTAATATTATGACTGAACCATCCTACACACTGAAAGCTTTACAACTGAGTTTTGTTCAGAGTGAGACATCACTTACCGTGTTTAAAAACTCCAATTAAAAGGGATTTATCTGCCTCCTTATCCCACCAGTCTGCAGGAACTTCGGCATGGAATGGCTCAGGTATCCACACATCTACCTCACTGTGAAGACAGCATTATATACTTTCTCAAAGGTATTACTGGACAAAGATTTTAAAAAAAAACAAGACAAAAACAAACAACAAAAAAAGGGGGAAAAAACCCAAAACCAAAACAAAAAAACAAAGCAAAACAAAAAAAAAAAATCTCCCAAGTGGTAAATATTAACTTTGAGGGGGGAAAACCACCCTGAAACCCAACACAGAAACTGAAATATCCCAAAAAATAATTAGGATGGTTAAACAAACAAACAAAAAAACAACCAACCAACCAACAATCCCACAACAAAAAACCCCCAACATTAGGCTATTTTGGGAGTGGAATGGTTATCTAAATATGATTCATTTAAAGTCTTAGTATTTTTTAATTTTTTAAATTGTGATAGAATAATCCCTCAATATTAGCAGACTTGTAAATCCACTTCTGTCATTTCCCACATTGTTTCCTCCCCCAAGAAAATTGCCCACTGCGCTTGATAAAATAATAAGGCTGCTTGAGAACACATATAAAGGGTGACAACCTTTAAACGTTGCATTATTAGAGTATGTGTACTTTATAAAAGCCAGTGTCATAAAGCAAAAAATAAACCTGCACTTGCACTAACCTTGAGTCAGCACCCTCTAAGATCTTGTCTGCTTGGTCCCCTATAACTTCTTGTCGTAGATAGTAGAGCATGCGGACACGCAGCAGGACCCTGGAGAGGAAGGCAGAGGGGGGAAAAAGTTCTTAACTTCAGGACTGTTTGCCAACAGTGGCTTTTGGCAGCTGCTGCTGTTCATCCATCATCCTGCCAAGGCTGATTAGCCATGCTGTATGGTAGGCTTGAAGCGTGACAGATGGTGGCACATAATCACCTCTGTGTGGTGCTTTCTGCTGGCTTCCAACAGGCCTGCCTGGCAACTGCTTACACTGCACAGAGAGGGACCCAGCTCAGCCCGGCCTCGGCGCATTTCATTTAGTTCTACCTAGTGCAGCTTGTGAAGTTTAGACACGTACTCTACCACTGCCTCTGAAGTATTGAAGCAAGTTTGTAAACAACTGAGCAGATGGCTTTCAGTAACTGTTCTGCTTCATTATCTCATAAAATTTCCTCAGCTGCTGCCTTAATACCATTTTTGGAAGCACATCAGAAGTTGTAGGAATAAACGAGATATAAAATCTGGTTTTACTACCTTACAATAAACCCTCAATATGGAATGTCAGGTTTTTCAGATTATACAACTTTTTGCTTCTGAGAATGGGGGAGAAAAATAATCCCCCGTTTCCCTTGAGAGATATTAACTATTTTTACTCTTTATAGTTCAAACTGCTATTTAATTACCTATGCACAACCTAACTGCTACAAGGAAGTGAAAATCTTCCTGGTTTATTTTTCCCCATTTCTGCAATACTACAGTCATTTGTGGAAGCACTGTCAGGTGTTGTGGTCACACTTGAAGCTGGCAGGAGAGAGAATGGCAGACTGGCTTTTCAAGGAGACTTGAAATGAGGTCATTTCTGTAGAAAAAGTATCTACCTGAAAATAATCCTGCTCTCCTATGTTTACCCAATTCAGGGCACCCCCTGCTGCCTAGTTCACGAAGTAAAACCAGTACTGGCTAAGATGGAGATTACTCAGCCTGCCCTCTCACTGTATTTAAATCCATCACAGCAACTGTCGAATTGCTGCTGCTCCTGGAATAGCAAGGGTGACCAGGGAAGCAGTAATCTGATCACCCACTTGCATGAAAAATTTAGACCACCACCAGTTTTGAGAGCTCCTCATTAAAGACCTGATGCAACTAGAGCAATACCCGGTTTCACACGTGTTACTCAATCAAACCTCGAAGAGGAGGGATTTGAATGAAGGTCATGTCTGCAATTCAAAGCATGTCAGACATGCTTCTTTTTGTACACACGGTAACTGGGACCAGTAAGGTGTCCCTGCTCCCTGTGTGGCTATGTAAATAAGCTGTTGAGGGTCTCTATCATCTTAGTATGAAGCAATAACAGCTGTTACATCAAGCCAAAGAGGAGGAGCAGGAAATAAAACCCAAGATCAACCAAAAAACAGAGGCTCTTTGAATCTTTCAGGAGTCCTATGCATTAAACCAGCATACATGGTACACAAGAACAGGACATCAGTTCTTACAAAGTCAACTGCTACTGGTACCTTAGAAAGAAATTACTCAGATTATTAACTGGCTTCCACCTCTGTGTGATTTTACCTGTGCTAAACATGTGGTTTCTACAATTCACTTAGTCCTGGTGGATCTGGGAAGTGAAGGAAAAAGATAGCAACTGAAAACATTCTTGCACATTTACCAGTCTTCCCGATCCTTGTAATTGTATTATTAAAGAAGCAATATTTTAAAAAATAATTTAAAGTCTGATCTGCAAACTGATATAACAAGTCATGAAGACATGTTACCTGAAAGATTTTAATAATGTTCCAGGAAAGAATTTTATTACTTCAAGAGCAAGTGAAGTGTAATAACAGATCTGAGTAACAGTTCAGAAAAAAAATAAATCACAAAAAGGTTTATTTGGAAGCATGCTTGCTAACGGAATTCTATGAGTATCTGTTGTCATCAGCTGAGAATTAAACTTGGTTAGCATCTGGAAATGAGGTAATAAACCCCCTAAATGCCTTTCCTCCTTCACATCACACCCCCTATTGACAGCCCACAGGTACTTTTCAAATCAATAATTTCTTTCCAGTAAACAACATCAATAAGACACAATACATATTCAAAACACAAAAGTAATGACAACCTTTCAGTAACACTGCATTACAGTTGTATGGTATATATACAACAGTGAGACACTGCATTACAGTTGTATGGTATATATACAACAGTGAGTAGAAATTTAAGAACAAAACCACATGTCCCAAATACCAAAAGCAAACAACGACCCCTCAACTCTAAAATGAGGTATTTTTGGGACAAGGGTAGGTTCAGTGTCTATAATGGATAATATAGTAGCAAAACTGAGATGGAGTCAAAGGGACCTGACATAAAAATAAGATATTATGAAACAAAAGCCAGAAAACAGGTAAGAGAGTCTCTTAAGAGACATTCATGCAACAATTAAAAAAAATAAATATAATTATCTTTATCCCCAAAGGTTTCCAGTTTAGTAACATGTTAGAATTTCAGAAATCAAATCAGGACAAATCAATTCAGGTAAGAGAATTCAGTGAGAAATTTCATCTCAAAGGAGAAAAAAAAATAAATAATCTGTATAATGTGAAGAGCAAGAGAGGAAGGGAGAAAAAGAATGAAGAGAAAAGATATGCCCACATACAGGTGAACTGCTACAAGAAACTCTGGAAACTGGATATATGAGTTTAACATCTAAGGAAGAGAACCTTAAGGACATCAGCCTGAGAGACCCCACAAGAAGCGTAAGAAGCAAACAGCTTTTGTTTAAAGACAGCCAACTGTCAAGAGAAATAACAGTGTAGGAATATAGTCTTATGGTAAAAATAATAACTTCATCTGAATCCATTCTTACTTAGTAAGTAGACAACAATTTTCTTCAGAACTGTGCTGATCAGTCATAAAGAGCTTACAGAAGTATCCAGATATCTATTAAGATGATTATCACCAAATTAAAAAGTAATAATGGCCTTTACATCTTATTAAATGGCCCTGTGTTCTATTAAATATATCAAAATTAAGTTGCAGACTTTTCAGAAGCATGTAGTTAAAAAAAAACCCCAAACCTCTAAATGATACATTTATTAGTACTTACTTATTACAGTGATGTTTGAGATGTTTCCTATAGCTGTCTTCTTGAAATAATACATCTGGATTACAGGTTGTGAGCCAATCGGCATCTTGCAGCATTGGCTGTGAACTCTGGGCTTTTACTTTCTTCCCTTTCCTTCCTCTGGGCACTGGTGCAGACAGACCTAGATAAAACCCAAATATTTCTTACACAATCCAAATAGAAAAACTCTCACTCCAAACTACAGTACAAACATACATTTAAAGCTTAAGTATCACTGCTATTTTTAATTACTTTGTGGGCAACACAACCACCAAAAACTGAACAGCAACATAATTCAGTACAGAAAATTGCAAGTAACAAAATCAACCAAAACTTTCATGCAAATTTAGGTGTGAAGATTTCAAAAATTCAGAGTGCTAGCCAGAAAATGGTGTTATATAAATATTTCTTGTAAAAACTCTCATGAATCTGAATGGCTGTAAGGAAACAAGCTTTCTGATTTATGGCAATTTAAAAGATATTAACTCCAGCAGTAGGTGCCAGTTAAAACTTATACTAGAATATTTGTTTAAAACTGATTCAAAGAAAAGAACACTGCATTCTACAAAGTGTGTGAGGGAGACTTCCCCTTTAAGTACAGACCAAGTCAAAGCCCACCTTACTCATAAAATCTGACAAGATCCTACGACATGTCACAATGGCTATAGTTTAAACTAAATACATAGCATGACTGAAGCAATTCTTTCCTATTTACTAGCATCATTATTTGATTGTGGTAGACATACCGGAATGATTAACCAAAGCTCGAGTTTGCCCATCTGCAGTTGGAGTGATCAGATCCCAGATGAAACTTTTGATATTTTCATCCCCTTTGTAATGATTAAGACAATACACCAAGATAGTCCGGCAGATGGTTTCCACATCTTGTTCTGTTAGCTGACGTTTATAGCGCCCGTGTGAGAGGATGTCAGTCCACCGACCCCAGCTATAAGAAAAATATGTTCAATACAACAGCCAGGGCACTGGTATTTTAATTTGTGACTTTCAATTTAACTCCTGGTACCAAGCAAGTTGGGACCTCCTGTGTTAGCACTAATGCGTTTTGCATTTGCAGATTACGTCAGGGAATTCAACCTCCAGCACCAAAGAGTTAAGAATGTTTATTTTACAGAACAGGCAATAAGTTCACTGCTCGTAAAGCTGCAATTGAACTACACTCAAAATAATAAAGTACATATGTTTAACTCTAATGGTCCCAGTAAGCTACAAATAGGAAACTCAACCAATCCCTACAATCATGGGATTTCGAGAATCATTCCTAGTCTGATTCTGAAATCCATTATTAGCAATTGTTGTATTCTACTTCCTAAAATAAAGACAATCATTCTGAAGCCCAATGTGTCAGCAATCAAATACAGCTACCTGTTTGAAAAGAGATAAAATTCAAATTGACACATTCAATGGGAAAAAATATAAAGTATAAAATTTAAGTGGTGCCAAAATACCAGAATCTGTGTTGAAAACCTCTAGATTGACTGTTGATTTCAGAACTACATTGTTCTTTATAAATACACTTTTATTACTCTCCTCAACACTTAAAAAACAGATTAGAACTCGATAACTCAAGAATATTTACGCTATGAGAAACCAGAAACAAGTATTCCATCATTGCAAAACTATGTATCAAACCAGTGAGCTCATAGCCATCTGATAGACACTCAGATACTTTAAACTAAATAACACATATATAAACAACCTCTCTATATATATATATCAACCAAAAAAACCTCACTGGCATGTATACAGCATAATGAGGCAAACATTATACAGTAAGAGATGATGTGAATGTGTCCAAGAGAAGGATGAGTTATTTACTATATATAATTTCTGTATTTTCACATGTTTAGCCACAATCAGTATATTTGTACATCCTTACCCATAAACCAACAAGTTCTTCTCCACCCTGAAACATTCACTTCTTGCATAACCTTGTGATTTGTCCTGAGGTCTACGGGGCTTTGTGCTAGGCTTTTCTTCAGAATCGCTTTCCAAGTCTGAAAACTCCATCAGTTCATCCTCTTTGACTGCACTGTAGAGTCTGGTTTGCTTTCTTACTCTTGGTGTATCAATAACCAGGTTATTCTAAAATGAAAGTGAAAATGTAGAAATTTAGGAGAGGGGAAAAATCCTCAATTTAGTTGTACTAGGAACAATCATAAAGCTCTTACCCTTCCATTTAGAGCATCAATATCCAGCTCAGCTTTCTTCGCCCACTTCTGCCAAAAATTAGGGTCATCCAAAGAAATGTCTGTCCTGTTCCCAGATGCAACAAAACTAGCCTAATAAATGTGAAAACACATGCATTGGTTTCTTAACTACATGCTACAACAAATACCTATTATTCTCTAGCAAATACACTACTTAGAACTTATAAAATGGTAGCATCAAGAAAGAAAGAAGGTAAACTTGGAAAATATCGATGCTGGAAATAACAGATTCCCAACATTTGCAAGGAAAATACCTGAGACAAGTACAGTGAAAAAATAAATAGACACAGAAGGCAACTTAATACTATTTCCATCTATTCTGGTCACATTTTATTTATTTTCCTCTGAATTTCAATGCACACCTTTGCAAATGTTGAGCCTTTTCCTTCAGATTCAATAGTAATTGTGTGTGTTCGCCTTAAGAGAATCTGATCGATATCTTCTTCACAAAACTTAGACCCTTCATCTTCCTCATCCATCAGAGCACCATATGCCCCCTTTCGAAGAAGATCTTCAATTTCTTTTTTAGAAAGCTGTTGCACCTGTAACACATAAGAGAGGGGTTTTGTTTTTGGTTTTGGGGGTTTTTTTGACACCAACCAATGTGTTCATTTGACAGCACAATCAGACAGATTGTCCTCTTATTTGGTAATTTAAGAACTGAAACTCTAAAATAATGTGGTGTTCGTCAATTAAACATTCATGCTGAAATCACCTTTCAAAGAAGAATACAAACAACAAAATTCTCAGGGCGAAGTTATGCAAGTAGTTTAAACGACTTAATAATTCATTGTCACTGAATTCCTTTAGCTCTGATGACTGCTGAACTCCTCCGGGGAGCAGATTTAACTTACTAACCTGACAAAAAAGCTAAAGCAAAGAAAGTCCAAAGCAAAAAGGCTACACCAGCAAAAGTTAACTAGAAGAACTCCATAAAGTGCCAGGATCAACACAATGTAAAGGGTGGAATGACAAGAACAGATCAGGATTGAGGGAACATGACTCCACCTGCCCCCTTTTGGCAATAAGTGAGCCATTAGATAGGCTGAGCCAGTTCACATAGCCAATGCCCTTAATTAACCCTAATTTAAAATATATGCCGTAGTCCATCTGAAAACCACTGTCCCCCAGCTAAAATGCAAACAAGCAAGAAAAGTCTAACACATTCATAGCATTTGTTGACAGTGCACCTTAAAATATTAATTCTCACCCCATTTGTAGCATTTTCTCTTCCACTCATAGATTGTAGCACAGCCTTATCAAGGCCCAGCTTCAAGCTAGCTTTGTCAAACATTTCCCTTTCATAAGAATTCCTTGTTATCAATCTGTAAATTTTCACTGATTTGCTCTGCCCTATTCTGTGACATCGTGCTTGAGCCTGATGAAACAAAGGCAGATATTCAGTTACAGGTCACAAAAGGAAGAAAAACAAAATTAAAATAATCAACACAGAGAACTTACTTTAAAAGTTATTGTTTTCAATATAAATAATAATGTTTATGCTTTCAAGAGAGTGATAATGGATAATTTCTCTTGTAGATGAAGAAAATTTCACAGCAAAAAGGCAAAGAAAAATTTTCAATAAAATCATCTCTTGCAACATTACCTGGAGGTCATTTTGGGGGTTCCAGTCTGAGTCAAAAATGATGCAGGTATCAGCAGCAGTAAGATTAATGCCCAAACCTCCTGCCCTTGTACACAGCAGGAAAACAAACCTATCAGAATCAGGTCTTGAAAACCTGTCAATAGCTGCCTGACGCAAGTTGCCTCTTACTCGGCCATCAATTCGCTCATATGGGTACCTGAAAAATAGATGCATTTTAGGGATTGCTTTACTGCAGCTGCATTCTTTCTTTAGAAGAATAAGCAATTTTAAAAAAAATTGAAAATAAAAAAGAGTCATATGCTACTATAGGGTCAAAAGAACTCCAATAAACTAAGTGACTGCTCCTGTATCCACTAACTTCATCAGTAAAAGACATCCTACTTTGTCTTCTGCTCTGCACCTTTTGGTAAAGAACAGACTTTCATTCTAAGAAATGAAATAAACATTTAGGCCTAAGCTACAAAACTCTAGAGCCACCAAAACATTTAACTGAGCGGTACACTAAGAGGTTTAAAGCTCTCCATATGAAGTAATTTTGTATTCATTCGACAGAAAAATCTCAGTACTTGCAACTTACAGGTATGTTCCTTCCCTTAATCAAATCGCTACAGAAAATACTGTAGCATTTGAATTTCATCCTTTCTCATTATGGATTACTCACATGTTAAATACTGTGGCCACTGAGGAAGGCACAGTTTATTTATAATTGTATTATATTGTTGCTCTCACCGTCTTTGAATGAGGTAGTCTTCCAGTATGTCCAAGCAGCGCACCATCTGGGAAAAGATAAGCACCCTGTGGCCACCAGCCTTCAGTTTTGGCAGCAGCTTGTCAATCAGTACTAGCTTGCCAGCAGCCTGGATCATTGCCTGGAGCTGAAAATCTGGAGAGTCGGCATTGTGTGTTTCTTTAAACTCTTCCAAAATTTTCTCTTCAGCACCTGCAAAGATTGGACAGCAATACATGAACACTGCAAAGGGTTTTATTAATAAACAATGAGCTCGCCTTCAATACCCTATAGAAACTGTAGGAATGTTTTAAGCACTATATGAACAAACATTTATAAAAAATAAACATTTATAAAAAATATTAAGCTTAAATTTAAGACAAACATATACACAAATGCAGCATAAATAAAAAAGTAACTCTGAGAATTCATTCCTTTTTTTTTCCTCTTTTAAACAACAGTAAACTCTTTCCTAAATAAATTCATAGAATTATTGATGCACACAATTTAAGGAAAAAAATTACGAAAAAAATATTAAAAAAAACCCCTATTTCAACTGACAAAATGATTTTTTTTGTCCTTTTTAAAATGCAATATGAAAGAAAAAATATCCTATTTCTACAGGAAAATACAAGAAATACAAATACATGCCTATGCTTCCAAAATCAGCCTTAAACACCCACATGACCAGAATCTGATCCTTCCATTATTAATTACAGAATCAAAATCCAAACAATGAAAAAACTAATTGGGGGAAAGCAGCTCTGAAATTATTAGTTTACCTTCTATTTAGCTTTTTTCTCACTGAATGTATTTTTTGTATTCAGTTTGATAAAGCTATCCAACATATATTCTTTCCAGCATTAGTAAGTTCTTTCTTGCTGCTCAATTTGCCTATGAATGATACACAGGGCAGCATCTATTTCCTTGTTCTGTGCACTACCACAAGACCAAGTTCAAGCTTTCTCTTCAACCTCTCCTATGCTTTTATTGCATTTTTTATGCCATTTCTACAAACAGTGGACAGTTTCAAGAATTATCAGATTGCTATTCTTGGCTAAGTAAAAGGTTAAGAACCTTCGTTCTAAGCTTATTTCATATCCAAATAAACCCTTTTTTGGAACCATCTTTTTCAGTCCCTGTGCCTTTTTTTTTAAACAAACTGTAGTTTATAAAGTATTTATAGTTTCTATAATATTCAGCTTCAATTCTTCTTTTGAATAGCACAAGGAAAGCTGGGAGGGTTGGAGGAGGGGGGAAGAACAGCTTACTGCCAGGCTTCTGCTGAGCATCTCTCTCTCTCATATCCCAGTTCTAAGTAGATGCCTGTAAACAAACACGGAAACGCACCCTCCCTGTGTGATCGCTGGTTCAGTGCCTGCTGTAATGCGGTGCCCTAACTAGATACCACCCTGAGCAGGCTGACTGACAGCTTCGTGCTACTCCACACACTTGAATTACTCGCTTTTACAGAACGTGAAGGACTCAGTGTGACCACATTTGAAGACAGGTCTACATCCACGATTTTCCTTATTGGGATTCCCTGTTCCAAGCACCACTCATCCTCATGGGTTGCACATAAGAAAAATAAGCCCATATGAAAACTGTGTAATCAGACGCTTAAAGTTCCCCTCAATTTTGTCACTTCCCATCTCCTAAAATGGGCAGAAATCTCCAATTCTGTACTGAACTTCAGCAATTTAAGGATACAGTAGACTGTCAAGTAGTTCATACACAGTAACTTCAATGATCTTTCCCAGTTACATCAATCATTTCTTATTCAATTGTGATATCCGAATTTAAGTTTACTACTGTGAAGCAAACCAATATGCAAACACCATCTGCAAAAGCAAACCACCTAAGCCAAGCATACCACAACAAACCCCCAAACTGTTCTAATGAACAGTAAATTTACAGCAGAGCTTGGTTTCAGCAAGACCCACATCCAAACCAGACCATAACCTCCAAAAACCTGCTCTTTCAAGAACTCTGTGCTAGCTAAACCCCATAAATGACCATCCTGTCTTTTTAATTACTACTTCAATTGCAATTAAGTCATGTACACTGAGCATCCTGTTACCCAGAAGTTACTTGATGCAGTATGTGCGGGTCTGTAACAACAGTTCCTATCCTGGTTGATTTTTAGTAGGGGATGAAAGGAAGGTATATGAATGTGTGTCTGGGTTTAGTCCATTAGGGAAATCAAATCCTCACTTCCATTCCTAATTATGAGAGGCTTCCAGGGCTCAAGAGAGCAAAACAAACAGAGTAAGGAACCCTTCCAGTGTTCAACGCTGTAAGATGTGTAAGTACAGAAGCATTCCCCACTGCTGGCTCTTGGAGACAGAGAAAGAGGAATGATGTATACATACTTGGGAATGGTTGCTATGGAGAAAACAAGGAGTCCAGCTCTAAGAAAAATGACAGACAATGCTTTGCCCAAGTTGGTTGGAGAATACACAAAATGTAGTAACTACCTCTAGAAGTCTACTCACAGTCTCAGCAGACCACAGAACACATCTATCAATCAAAAAACAAACAAAAAAGCCACTCTACATTCAACTCCTAGCCTACTACTTCCATCACATAACCTCAACTGAAGAATCTACAGAAGACTTGCTTGCAACTCTTACGCAAAACAAAACGTACAGTGTTCTATTTGGATATTCAAATACACATTCAATACTGCTTGCTCACAAAACCTGCAACCTTGTAAGAAAGGAAGAAAGATTCAGTGAAACTTTAAAAAACCATTTAAGCCTCAAGAACAGAACTTGCTACTGCAACAAATCATTCATCAGAACAATATGCAGCCGTAAGTACTAGCACAGCAAAACTTTTTAAGAGAAATACATAATAATAACAACAATAATAATAACAATAATAATAATAATATTAATAATGTTAATAATAAGAAGAATAAACTTGTGTCATCACACTAAGTACCAAGATGTTGATTTACAGTCAATAAAATAAAACCTCGGGTTTGGACAACTATAGGATTTATTTTCTGTCCTAGAACAACAAAGGACGTATTTGTTGAGTTCCATCTCCACACTAATAACAGTTCATTTATTTCTTTTTTCCCTCAAATCTGAAGGCTTGACCCACCTGCCATGTTGCTAAGTGAGACCAAGCATGTCCAAAGGTTCAAAAATCACAAAAATGTTATAAAGGCAAATGCATTCAAGAGACAAACACACCCCCTTTTATTAGGGTAAAGATACAGTCATAAAAAAATATTTGAAATTTTCTAAATAACCACCTGGACTTCAGCAGTTCCTAAATGACATTAAATGATATAAGCCTTCTGAGGAAAAAAGATCACTGCTGTAGGCAACACTGCAAGCACTACTGATAAACTCTATTTGACAAAACAAAATAGCAGCAAAATATTCAGTTTATTTCTTTTAGCAAACAAGAAATAAGAAAAAATAATGGTAAGGTTAGAACTATCTGAATGCCAAGAAGCATCAAGTTCAGAAGCTTGAACATCCTAAACTATTTTCTGATGAAGTAATTCATATAACGGATTAACGTAAAACAAACAAACAAACAAACAAAAAGAACAAAATATCCCCAACAAACCCTGCACCAGAACCACAAGGCTACTTTACTTGAATGCTCATATGAGTTTAGAAACTGAGCAGCCACCAGCATGGCTGAGTTAAGCATTCTGGGGTAACCCTGTGTCATATCTTTGGAATAACTACTTGTGCATGAAATATAACTAGATGTAATTTCATGAATCAGTTTAAGCATTCCCCCCACCCCCACTGAAACAAAAAATGTCAAGGAAAAAAACTTAAGTACTGCAATATGGAAGTCATACAATTAAAAAAACTGAAATCACATATGGCTCTCAAACAACAGTCTTCAATCAACAGTCTCAAACAAACAGTCTTCCATCATAAAGCTTATAACCAGCATTAAACCAACCATAACATAAACCATATACAGTAAGGAAGAGGAGTTGGGAAACAATAAATTAGCAGAATGCAAGCCTGTACAGAGGCTTGTGTTACAACCTCAAAGGGAAGAACTGACCAACATGTACAAGTTCAGCATACTTCAGACAGCTATAGCTAGCAGGTTCATCATCAGGTTGGTCACTGGAACAGGCTTCCCAGAGAAGCAGCCACAGCACCACAAGTCAGAGTTCAAGGACCATCTGGATGACACTAAGCCATATGATACAATTTTACATAGCCCTGTGATGTGTAGGGAGTTGGACTCAATAACCTCTATGGGTTCTCTTCAACTTAAAATATTCTGTGATTCTACAGTACTTGTCAAGGGGAATCCTGATCTAAAACCAGTAGCATCACATCAAAAAGCAACCTTTAAAACCTAAGATGACATTCATACTAATCTTTTTCTTACTAGTTATATTAAGAAAATGAGCTGATAACATGTGGCTATAAAAGGAGACCTGGTCATGATTTTTTACCCTGCAACTTTTATTTAGAAATTTTAAGTCACTATCTAATAATGTTCTACATCAAGAAATTAAGCAGCAGCTAACTACAACTCTGAATAAAAAATTTGCCATATTCATGCCAGCATCCAACAACCCACATGATAACTGAAGTCTTGTTTGTCAGAAATAACAGGAAAAAACTTGATAATACCAACACTAACTTTGTCAGGGCTAGGAAGCCGTGGAAAAAAGCACAGGTGTCTGCAAAAGCAGTGCTGTCCTGGCTAGCACATATCCATACCTATGAAACCTAAAAGGCTATCTCACTTTTCTACTTAAAATACATGAATAAACAAAAAGACACACTGGAATAGAATTTGTACCTACTAAATATCCTTAAAACCATTTTTCAAATGAGGAGAAAAATAGGAGGCCTACCATTAATAAGGTATGGATGATTGCAGCATTTTCTTAGTTCCATCATAGTGTTTAAAAGATTAGGTACATTCGCCTGACCTCCACCCTTGGAAAGAAATGTGAAATTCTTTTCAAGAATAGCACGATAGTATTTCTTCTGAATATTTGTCAGCTCAACTTCAATGATTGTTTCCTCTTTGGGGGCCAGGTTCTTTTCTACATCCTCCTTGAGACGTCTCAGCATCATCGGCTTCAAAATAGCTTGGAGTTTTTGCACCTGGAAAACAGATGTTTAATAAATAACTGAATTAAAACTGCAAGGCTTCAAATATTCATTTTTCAATTTCCTTAATTCTAAAATCCTTGTTTCCTACCTCAAATCCCAAGTAGAGAGCATTTGTAAAAAATCTTTCCTCAATGGCCTAGAGATTGAGTTCTCATTAACTCAGTGACATACACATTTCTAAAGTCAATGTTTAGTGTGTAGCCCTTCTGTTTAGTGATGTCTGTTATTAATAAGACCTCAGAACTATCTTTCTAGACAAGGACAGTACTGCACACAAGTCATGTAGAGCTAACCCTGAGTACAGCTATATAGGCAAATCTAACTTTTCCAGTTCACTTCTAATCACTAAACAGAGATTAATGCTATTTTCCCCCTTCAGAGATCTGCTTCTAATTATCTTCTTATTTCCCTAGTTTTGACATCCACTTAAGTAGAAAACTATTTAGGCCTGGTCTAAAAATGAAAACATTTTAGCTTTAAGACTCTGATAATTTTTAGTGTCTCCAGGTTTTGTGGCATACACTTTAAAACACATCCTAAAGAGTGGAAGGGGGAAAGAAGAAAATGCCCATTTTCCTCAAAAAAAAAAAAAAAAAAAAAGCTAAGTTACTTCAAATTTTTGTAATTCAAGCAGACAAAAGTTAAGAGATATCAGAAATCAAATTTTCAGACAAAGAGAACAAAACTGCACACAACAATGCATGCAGTTCTTGTCACAGGTTGCAAACAGCCAAATGAAGATGCCATGTTTCAGTTAACTGCTAATGTTAAGGTGATTTGGCTTTTTAAAAAAAATTTCATACGTGCATGGAAACATTTTACATTTCCAATATAAAACATGCTGCACTGTATATTGATTTAAGCATCTCTTATTGGACAGCTTGAGAAATCTGTTTCTGAGTCAAAAAACCCTCTCCCTCCATTTGCTGAACTGGGTTTCAAGTATGTTTTTGTTTGCACAGAATCATTGAGAAAACTCTCATGTTAATTCCACAGAAGTTACAGAGGACACTGATGCTGATACTTAAGGAAGAATGTCAACTGACAAGTTAATTCTCTTAGAAGTATTTTTATCCAGAAAGCATTACAAGGCACATGACCCCTATTTTTAAACATTACATTTTAACAAAGGGAAGTAACTTTTGGTCAAAAAGCAAAAAACTTAACAAAATGAAAACAAACGAAAACATAGCGATAAACCCACTGTGGTCTTCCAATAAGCAAATAAGTATTATTTGTAAAAACAAGTGATGAAGTTCAGATGTAATTAGATGGATAAATTCACAATATCTAAACAGAAAAGTAAGTGTGCAAGATAAGTTTACCTGCTCTTCGGTTTTAAGATCCCCAAATTCTTGCATGAATGTGGTTTCTGATGGGAAGCGACCTGGTTCCAAGAAGTGAAGCAAGCTAAATAGCTCTTCTACTGTATTTTGCAAAGGGGTTCCAGTAAGCAGCACTTTATGCTCCTGAAAGGTTAAGAAATAGCTGCCTAAGAATTCATCTCAATTAATTTTCAATGGAAAAATACACAAAATTCCTTCCTCTCATCACCATATGTCTGTCTTATCTTTGCTTCCTTTCCCCTCCCCCAGCTACTTACATAAAACTCTTTTCAAGACATTTCTAACTGGTACTCTGGCCTCCCTTCAGCGATAGCTCAGAAAAATACTTCACAACTTAAGCACCTCCAAAAGTCCTCCAAGACACAAGAAGAGATTTTACTGATCCAGACCACCCCAGCTCTTTCACAAGTACAATGAACTTTAAATGGCAAAATTACAGCTGAACATATACCATCACTTCCAGTAAAAATCCACCGATTTACCACACATCCATCCAATGGACCTCAGAGCATTAATCTCCTCAGAGCAGGTGTAAGTTTCCAACACAGTAAACCTGAAGCAGAGTTCTACTGTCCTACTAAAAGTTACAGAGCATGAGATGGGCAGAGACTCGTTAGAGTTACATATTGCTTTAGAGGAGGAGCACAGAGAGATTAAGCAACTAGCCCACGGTCTAACATGAATTTCGAAGTATAACAAGAACCCATGTGAGAAGTCCCATATCTCTATCTATTGCCACTACTATAAGTTCAGCTTTCCTCTACTAGCAACAGTAATAAGGACAATAAATTGTATACAGCATTTTTACAAACTTATTTATTAACAAAGCATGACTGCATTCTCCTCACATTTTAAAAGATTCTTCTGACCATAAAAAAATAATTATTGTGCCCTTTAAATGGTAAATACCTTTACACTATCTTGTTTTTCTCTGTGTGCTTAATACACCTATTTTGTATACATATTACATAATTATGTAACATCAGAAACAAACTTACTTTTGCCTTCCTTAGTCACTCTGAAAGAACATCCTTATGGCCACACAACAAATTAACATTAGAGCTGATATTAATGCAGAGCAGTTTAACTCTCATGGCTGAATTTGGTCTCCCGACCACATTATACTTTTAAATAAATGTCTGCGTAAAGAAGTGACTATGGGTTAAGTCACACGAAAGGACAGAAAGGAAAGAATAAATTTATCTTGGTTCTCTTAAAAGAATCCACATAATTCTAGGTCTAAATCAATGAAAAAACTTATTAAGCACCAGCACTCCAAAACTGAAGGTATGCATATGCTTCCAGGTATTTTACAGACTTTCTCATCTGCTTTCCTTCACCTCACTCTTCCTAACACTTGATGATTCACTTCAGAAGAAAACCTTTTATTTTACTTCCAGATTAAATCATAAATCAGAAGTTATAAAAATACATATGTTTGCACTGACCAGGTCCATCATCTTTAGTCCTTCCAAAAGCTTACAGTTCCTGTTTTTCAGCCTGTGGGCCTCATCAATGACCACGCAACGCCATGGAATGTTACGCAGCTCTGGGCAGTCGGTCAAGATCATTTCAAATGTTGTGATAATGGCATGGAACTTGTAGGACCCCTTTATCACACGACCCTAAAAAGAACAGCAAACATTAAAAGTAAACTCCCTAGCAAAGAAAGGAAGTGATTTGTTTCATCTGCAAAATTTTTCTTTAAAAATACAGAACAGTACAATGAGCAAAATGTTCATTTAAAGTAAATTAAATCATTATTGCTGATTAAACGAGGGAATACAAATGCGTAAGTTTGCTGCTGGCTTCATGATAGGTGTTTTTAATCCTGTAAAAAGGCCCACAGAACCACTGCACATTCATTACAAAGAAGTTATACAAGTATTTCAGCTGTAATTCATATGGATTATACTAATGCCTTGAGGCATTAATGTATTGCTGCAATATTCAAACAAGATTTACAGATTTTGCCATGAGAATTCTTTTTTTTCTTTAAAATCAAAGGTATGCGAAGGTCCTCCCAGACAATCCAAATAGGGCAGAAGTGCACTAAGGTTTCCTTTTTATGGCTATTTGAATATTGTGCTCTCCAGTAAATTTTTTCCTGGTAGACACTCAGTATTCAAAACACCTACAATTCATAGAACAGCTTGGGTTGGAAGGGACCTGAAAGACAATCTAGTTCCAAACTCCCTGCTATGAGCCCCAACACTTTCTACTTCATCAGTTTGCTCAAAGTTCCATCCAACATAACCTTGAACAATTCCAGGGATGGGGCATCCACAACAACTCTAGTAAACAGCTTTGAAAAAAACAAACATTTGAACTCTTAAATGGAGAATGCACACAATTCCATAATATTTTTGTATATCTGTATTAAGCAAAGTTTAACAGGACAATTAACTTGATGTCTGGCACCATATTCACTATCATTCATTAAGAGTCTTGTTTTCAGCACTTATACAAAGAGCCTTTACAAAAAACCCAGCTTGAATAAACTTTACTTATGAACATGTAATGAGCATCTTTCTGATATTATGCTATGCTCCTTCCCAATGCTGTTCAAAGAAAAATGCAATTTGGTATCTCCGATGTCACTGGATCTGTGCAGAAAAACTGTCTCTCTAAGGATGGGCCTCACACAAGTTCAAAGCCATTCTATGTTTTCAAAGCAGGACTATGTCAGGGGTTGTATATTGAATACATTTCAAAAGAAAGAGATATTTTACAGTAAGGTGACCATTTCTTCCTTTGGACCTGTGCAGGACTGAATCCTTTTATAAGTGACCTGCATATAACCCTTTCCAAACCTTAAGAGATCAGAACTGGCTACTGATTGAATAAAATGATTGGAAACCTGATAACCTGAACTCAGCATTATATCTGCCTTCTTGTACCAAGAACATTTCAGAGGGAGTAATGACCTGCTCAACTATGCTTTCTCATGGCATAGTTCAGAAACATTTATCTTCTTAGAGACAGAAAAAGTTGCTACTTAACAAACAGCAGATGAAGATATACTAAGTGGGCAGCTTTGAAAGCCAGCAAATTGAAATGCTGTAACCTTTTCATGAGCCAAGTAAACTTCTATCACAAACAAGTCAACTCTTTCACAGAGCTCCGTCATTAGCTCTATTTGGCATATATAGTTTTCCTGATCTTAAAATAGAACTCCTTCTAAGAAGTAGAACACTTTAGAAAAGCAAATGTTTTATTTGATATTCCACCCAGGGAAGGCCCCCTAGAAGGATTTTTCAGTTATATTGTTCAAGAACACCAAAACAGACTTCTCTATGAGAATCTCACAAGCAGAATGTCTCTGGTAATACCATACCCTTACTGTTGAAGTCACACCACTGCAGAAACTTATTTTGTCATCAACAACTCTCTAGCATTTCACAACAACTTGACTCTGGTAACTGGTGTTGACTCTGAAAACCCACACTACTGCAGATGGGTAGGTGCTTTATATGCATGCTGTCTCTTGTTACAGCCCTTCAAAGCCACTCAGACTTTCTCAATGTTCAGTTGTCTTTTTGAGAAACAGCTCAGCTTGAGAGGCTTCTTTTCACATTAAGACCTAAAAAGCCAAAGATGCTGATGTCTTGGTTGATATGTTTGGCAAGGGAACTAGAAATGAAACTGCCAAAACCTGTCTTCTTTCTCTCCCTTCTTGTCTCCCATCGCACACCCAATGATGATACTTCAGAGAATGCCAGTCTGAACACTACATGGGGACTATTTTGTCAGAATACGAAGAGACTTTTTCCCCCATAATTCAGTTTCTAACATGCGTTTCACAGCTGACACCATCTTACAAAGAATGGAACACAGAAGGTGACACATCTAAGCTAGCTGCCACCAAAAGGATGAGTTCACTCCCTTTCTCCTTTATCTGCAAATGTAGCAATTGTCTGAATCTCCTCTTAAGCCAGTTCAGGGAGCAAAGCTAGCAGAAAATGATTCATTTTCTCATTGCCATGAGTGCTTTGTCATTACTCACTATGGGGTTAAATGACTGCCACGCTCACTGCAAGAGGTGAGTTAAGAATATGGCAATAGGGAGACCAAAACTTTCTGCAGCGTCTTGCTGTAAATCCTTTTAGTAGCCTTTAGATCAACGAAACAATATTGCCAAAATAACACTAAGAATCTGCACAGTAAGTGGGATTTTTCTGATGACATTCCTTCAGGTTTCATGCTAGGTAACTGCTGTATCCTAAGGGGAAGAACATGCTGAGAACAAGCACTGCTTAAATAACCAACAAACATGATTTTTAACACAGGAAACATTTCAGTAGAGACAGTATTTGTATAAATCCAAATTTTTAAAGTATATAAAATATCAATCTCTGCTAAGAATTTATTTTTAAAAATTATTTCAATTCCAGTTCATTTGTACACTATACATACATCTAGGTAAGAAGCTAGATGTGATAATGATCATAAGGAATATTATAGAATCATAGAATGGCCTGGGTTGAGACCTTATAGATCTAGTTCCAAGCCCCCTGCTGTGGACAAGAACACTTCACTAAACTCCGTTGCTGAGCTCCATCCAACCTGGTCTTGAACACTTCCAGGGATGGGGCATCCAGAGCTTCTCTGGACCATTAGACCTCAGCGTAGCAACTGTTATTCAATTAAATCTTTAACAACCAGGTATATGATTTTGATTTGAAAGTTTCTTGGATAAATTGCTGAGACAATTATTGTCAAGACCAAATAGATGTAACATCTAACCAATATAAATTACTTTATGTTTTTCTACTATATTTAAGTACGTGATACTATTTCTGTTAGTCCTAATGGCATGTCACGTTGTGCCACAGTCATCACCTTCAAAAGAGTTTTTAATCAATTCTTTCCCTGTAAAAGCATACTTTATATCTTGCAAACACCCTCATAGCTTTGCTCTAAGACTCCAGTTTTTCAACACTCTTTTTGAGGACAGGAAGTGAAAGCTAAGCAGGACTACCCACCACATTACTGACAAAGAGAAGAATGCTGTAACTTCTCTCATCCTTATTAAAGATTTGTTTCCTCCTACACACTAGCCCTTTTCACCACAGTCTCACAGTATGAACTCATATTTAACTGGTCGTGTGCCATGGCACAAAAGAATCTACATTTGTCTTACAGCCTTCTCAGGGTCGAGCTCTCTGCCTACAGTAAGAATCTTCATTCCTTGTCCACAGATAGTCCTATATTTAGTATTCTGAGTATTGTTAGCTTGGACCCCATTTATTAAGTAACACAGCTTACTCTGTATGCATGAACTGTCTTAATTATTTACCACTCTCCCCGTCTTTGCATCATTTGAAAACTTCCTCAGTAATGATTTTATGTTTTCTTTCAGGTCATTGATAAAAGTGTTATATAGCTCATGGACACAAACCAATGCCTGAAGAACTATGCTGGAAATGCAAATCATTTCTCATTTACAATTACATCAAGACATATCAGTTAGCCAGTTTTAAATCCACTTAATGTGTGCCATATTGATTTTATATCCTTCTAGTTTATTAATCAAAATATCCAGTGGCATATAATCAAATGCTTTACAGAAAATCTAAATGTATGAATTCACCACTATCACTTCCTTAAGATCAGTTAAAAATAATACTCCACAATATATCAAATCAGGTTGGACTCCCACTCTTTTTATTTTTCCTCTTAACTGAAGAGGATTATATTGTTTTGCAATATCGTTCGATGTATGCACAGTATTTTCCCCCAATTCTGTTTACTCTGGGTAAAGCCATGCACTTAAGAGTAGAGGTCTGTTGCTCTTCTTATCTTCTGTTTTCCAAATAAGTTTTTGTTTTTACCCCTAACCTTTCCTGTACCTGCTTTCCTTCACTCACAGGAACTATTCAACCTGAGCACAGCAACACAGATTCAAATATATTGATAAAGAATATTTGATAAAGAAGCAGCAACGAGTCTAATTTCTGGAAGCAGGTCTTTCCTGGAATGGTAGGCAAAGATTGATTTTTAAGCTTAGTTCCAACTAAAGTAGTTTTCTGCCAGCTCTCCTTAGGAATGCATAGTAACAAAAACCTTTCATGAAACAATGAAACTCTAAACAAGAGTTGCACCATCCCTTGGTGCCCTTCTATTTCCAGCTGATCTGTTGGCTGCTATTAAAAAGCACTCTCCTTACTAATACACGTATCTTCTTTATCAGCTAAAACCTAACATATCAGTACTGCAAAACTAATTGATGCTTAAATTAATAAACAACACTAAGGCATATACAAAAAAAAAAAAAGAAAAATCGTGAAGAGCTTTTACCTGTGGATCTTTGAAATACATTTCATACAACTGAATGGTCCGTCGACTTGCTTGACTCCCATGATACACAACCACATTTAACTCTGTCCAGGTGCGGAACTCCCTTTCCCAGTTGGGAATTGTGGACAATGGTGCAATAACCAAGAAAGGACCATGGATTCCTTTCAAATATATCTCATAGAGAAACGTAATGGACTGGATAGTCTTTCCCAACCCCATTTCATCTGCTAAAATGCAGTTTCGTCTGAAAACAATAATAAAACCAGTCTGAATGATTTATTCCTAACTTAAAACATAGAAAATCAGTAAGAAGATAGCCTGAATAAACCAGATATTTCTAAAATTGCAAGTTTACACTGAAAAGACATCATAATCTTTTTGCGTTTTAAATAAATGTTATGATTTGTGATGCAATAAGCATGGATATATCCGTTCTATGTACCTCTCAAGTTCACAATGGGAAGGAAGGGGCAGCAGGGGGTATGCATGAGCCCGAAGCATTTGCCACAAGAATCTATCTGAAATATTCATGTTCCACCCCAAATTAGTTTGTATATGACTCCCACAGCAAAAAATGAGACATGTAAATGATTCTAAAACCTCGATTTAGATGATTACTTTAAAAGGTTATTATTACAAATAAGCTATAAAAGCTTTTCCAAAGCAGGATTCAGCAGTTAGCAATGTTTTACGTACGTGTTGTACCAATTGAAAAGAAGCCAGTTTACTCCCTCCAACTGGTATTCCCTGAGTTTGTTATTGTTTTTATACTCCCTGGAACTCTCCGATTTCTTCCAGTCATCGGCAGGAGGTCTCTCCTGTTTCAAATACAGCAAATCCCATTAGTGGTTTCTAAAAGACCACATTACTTTACTATTTTCAAATAAAATCCTCTATATGGAGCCAATTCTTACCACACGCTCCACTTCTGGCTCCCTAGACATCAGTTTCTCAAATTCTTCGATCTTAGCTTGGTCGATGTCTTGCTTGAGCTCCCAAGTGCTGTCTTCATAAGGAAGCGAACACCATTTCACCAGATAATGCGTTACAGGCTTTGTTAAGACAAAAATAATATTACATCACAATATAGAAAGAATAAAAGCATAACCATTTTCACAGGAGATCTGCAGGCCAGATAAAATTCAGAAAGCTTTACCAGACCTGAATCAGCCAAAAGGATAAGCTAACAGCAGGCTGACACCTTGACAACCTAACGAAGTAAGGTTAGAATGTGGGGAATGCAGGCTTTTCACTAAAATGAGCACACTACATTTGAAATCACTAAGGTTAGACTAAAATTTAGAAGTAAAACAATATTAATTTTTCAACCCTTACAATTTCTATGACTTACTACATATTGAAAAAAGTCAACAGTTATCTTTTATCAGTGTCATCAAAAACTTCCCAGCAGGTAACTCAACCATTGCCATTCACTGACAGAGCAATATGGAAACACTGGCACAGCCAGTGAAGTTTTCTATTCTCCCAGGACCAAAAAGGAATCTCCTGAAAGAAAAAATTATCTTGTTCTGCAGAACAAGTCATTAAAAATGAAGAAACAGTGAATTCACGAACTCTTCCCCAACAGGTAGTCCAAACCATGTCTAAACCATTATGACACTTAACTAAGACTCTTTCTTGCAATTTTCATTTAAATTCTGCATTACATGCATGAATATCATATTCCTACTGTATTAAGTACCACTCCTCTGTTGTTGTTGTTGTTTGGTTACTTTGTAGTAGGTTTTGTTTTAAATATAGGTAACTTATAAGAAGTTTGGAATTTTCACTTAACTCCCTTTATTTTAGGGAAGCTGCTATATTAGCCAATGTCTTCTCAAACACGTTCCTATTTTATACACACATATACTGTGGTAGCTTCTCTAAGTGTTTATTATTTTCACATTTCTAAACAATAAATTCTAAACACAATGTCTATATGGCTACAGATGCACTAAAATATTTGTTTACCTCTCCATTATCATCTGTGCTACGTGAAACATCCATGATTCGATCAACTTCCACATAATCTGGATTAAAAAGCTCATCATCAATCTGTTCAAGGAGAGAGGCAAAAATATAAAAGATATCTCTATTAGCCCTTCCAGAGAGGAAAAATGATTATATATTTCACCACGCAATAATATTTTGGGTCACGGTGACACAGAATTTATATTTGGCAAACTTCAACATGTTAATTGAAATGCTACAATTCAGCAAGATCATTCCCCGTGAGGGAATCAGACTTCTCAGACTTTGTTAACTGGGCCTCTTAATTACTGTGTGAAACCTTTTACTGTGAGAGAATGTTTAAGAATATTTTAAATGAAGTGTGAAATTACAATTCACTAATGAGCAATCGAAAAGGCTTATGGCATGCAATGCATTTAGCATTCTTGAAAACTACAGCTTGCAATAAAGAAATTAGAGCCTTGTACACTAAGTGCCTTTGGATTATTTTAACTACAGGAATTGTCTAACAGCTTTATAAGCAAGATTCGAAGATTATTATTTCAAAAACAGAGAAAAGACAATGCATGCATACACAGTTTCTCCAAAAAATCACAATTTGTTATGTTCTTTCTTATTCCTTCAAAAACTTACAGGATACACTTGCATACTAAAGCACAGTGTTTAATTTTATATTTTTAATATATCCTCCAACAGAAGAGACAGACAAAAGGACTAAAGACTATGTACATTTTAAAAGTTTTTTCTGAAGCAAGAACAAATTCCAAGTATTTACAATAACTTGTGATCCACTTGGAAAAAGATGAAAAAAAGAATATAGAAGCAATTCCAGGTGCCTTCACTGAGAACAGATGAAAGTTTTCAATTTGCAACAGGTTTTGCTTGGCTTGAATGATATAGTAAAATAAATATAAATAAATAAATACAGTAGCTGATGGACCTCATTTTTTTTTTCTTAAAAGACAGCATTTTACTGAAAGGTAAGCTTTCAGAGACACAAATCAGCAGATCTGGTCTTTTATTGACAGGACCCCTGCCACATTACTGCTTATGGCTCTAAGTGAAATTAAATTGATGATAAAAAGCTTAGAATCCCTAGTGAGTAGCAGTCCATAACACAGAAAAATGGGATGCATTTTTTCCGGAATAATCAGCTCCCGAGAAAAGGGACATGGTACTGATTCAGTCATGCTTACAAAGCAAACAACTGGCCACTCACTTTAAAAATAACCCAAAAAACCCACTAGAGGAAAAAGTATAGAGTCAGGATAGATCACTTGAGTTTCATAGACTTGCAAGACTTGCATCCAGAATGGTTCTGCTTTATACCAGAATAAATGCTACTGTTATTCAAAATGCTACAGTTATTCAAAATGTTCTGCTCATATACAGAACAAGAACTCATAAGAACATTCCTTAAAACACCCAAAAGAAATAAACAAATCGTACTTCTGAAAGGAATTTGTTCTGGCCCTGTTTTGCCTTAAACCGCTTAATCTTCTGCTGAATTCTCTTGTCTTTGTCCAGCTCTTCCACAGATGCCCACTGACAGTGAAGGTAAGAACTAGAAGATGAAATAGAAAAATCTTACTCAAAACTGCTTCCATTGCAATCCTTATGTATCCCACTAGTATAACAAGATATTGTAGTGCTATGCTTGGAAAACTGGACACTATCTTTTTCATCATACAGGTTATTAACAAATCATCATTCCTGAAAGTAATTATACTTACTAACAGAGAAATCTGCCAGGAAATAGAAACAACTCCCACTCAAAATTTAAATATATACCATCTACATTTAGTGTTTGGCACAAAGCTAGGATGATTTTTATTGGGTATACTTAAAACATAAATATTATACAAGACATTTATCATAAATGTCACTATTTAGCAATATATTCTAGCAAAGAGTAGGGTTTTCAGAAGTTAATGAAAATATGTAAACATTTTAACTACTAACATACTATATAAATTTTTTTTTGTGAGAACAGCATTGTAATTAGAAGTCACTTATGAGTCAACTGTAGTTTTAACACTGACAGAAAGAAAAGAAAACCCCTTGTAAATGCAGCTCCATGGTAATCATTCGTCTTTAAGAAAACACAGAGTAAGGAGAAGTATCTCTGCCAAACTGACTTGTCCCACTCTATAAATTTAGAGTCTGTCAAAAGTTCTATTGCTAAGACATGAATAGTTATGACAAAAATTACATGTCTATGTAATAGAACTAAACAACTACAATAAAGCAATTAGACACCATGCAATAAACAATATAGTGCAAAAGGTACAAAATGACAGCATATTTAAAGTGAAGTCAACTATATGCAGTTAGCTGCAAGAAACTCACTTTCAGCAGATTTCTATCTCTCAGATAGAAAATTTGGTAAAATTAAACAAGATAAGCTATTTTTCTACAAGAAAAGTGAGCTTATCCAGCTCTGAAGTATTTTATTTTAAATACTGATTGCATTGCAGTTTCAGAGTCCAGAAGTGAAACAATATGCTGTTCTCGCCACTCTAACATCCCTCTTACGGAGGGACAATGACCTATTGGAATATGGAAAGCCATCTCCTTTATTATCTTAGACATTTTGTTGAACACAAATCTTGTTTTTGAAACAACATCAAGGGTTATTTCTGAGTAGTTTGCACACACATTACTCTACAGTTGCAGTTAGACCTACACAGCTACATATGTATGAGCTCATGAATCTGCATGCATAACGAGCCTTAAAGCTTTTAATAGCAGAGCAACTTTACCTACGGATTTAATTTTGCAGAGAACACAAATTAAGACAACACTATCAAACCTAGTACCACCAAGCTATTTCCCTGTTTATTTGTCATTGTTTCGGATTAAACATTAGATATGCTTAAAGTTTGATAGTAACAGTTATATCAAATACAAAACCAGTTTCTGGAAACTATTTGGAAGTTACATGAACTTAAAGACAGCAATCAAACTTATAACTTTACTTACAAGTTTTTGTACTTTACATAGAATTCCTCTATTTCTATCTCCTCTCCGTTCTCCGTCTATAAGAAAAGAAATGATGAAATATGAATTAAACCTCTAAACAGCCCAATTTATAAATGATTAAAAGCTATCTGAAATATAAAATAAGGTCCCCACATAGATACACGAGTAGAGGTGTAGGAAAAGGTTTGTGGGGGAGGACATGGGTGAGGAGTTTCCTCCAGCTGCTTACCCAAGTACATAGTGCACTGCTTACTACAACTTCCAAGACATGAATCATTTGAACTCCTCCCTAACCACATGCAGCTTCATTCACAACCTCACCCCAAATCTGGCTTTCTGCCAAACCCACAGTGTTAAGTAGAAGCCAAGTGTACCATTTTCTCAGGCAGCAGCCAATTAGCAACTGCACTCCTGAATGCCATATGTATTATTTTTGGCTGGCTCATGGCAACTTTACATTGTGGGTTTTGTAATGTTTTAAAAAAGAGTTTTAAAAGGGGTTTATTCCTCCATATAGTTAATAACTCCAAACAAGAAGCCATATAAAACTAAACCTTATACCTCTGCTAGAATTTTAGTGCATCAGTGTTCATGGCTTTAGTTTTACTCAATGGTGCAATTAAATTCACTCAGGCAAGATGTCTCACATACAGAGCAGCCAAATTAAATTAACACCCAAAAACTACATTTAAAGCAAGGTTAAAATTGTGATACAAACCAGCAAAACCAAGGGCATTCAGTGCTAAGGGTTGAGACTACCCTTAACTCATCCCTAGTGCCAAAGTATTGCATAACATATGGCATGTAATACTTTGTTGAATTACTCCTGAACCCAGCCATAGGACAAACTAAGGACAGTGCACCAGGCACACAATTAGAATTCAGTTTATGTCACAACATTAACGGTTTGTGTTTACTAATGAACTTTGGAACAATTTTAAATAGAAGAGCATTTTCTGTTTTACATACTTTATCAGGGACAACAACATCTGTAATAAATATTGTATGCAGCACTAAATAGACAAAACTGTTGACTGCTGTGTAAGTCAACACTCTTTGTATTTATATACACACATTTTAAAAAGAGAGAGAAAATATATATATACACACAAGAGAGACTACGCTAAAGCTTGAATTGTCTCCTAGTTGCTGGTTAGATGTTACCTCCACAGCAGTCCAGTTAAGGAACGAATTAAACTGTGTTCTAGCACAGTAAAGTTCATTAATTTCTAGTTCCTGATTCACATAGTATTTCTTGCTAGACTAGCAAGGGATTTTATCAGTTTACCATTTACATCACTCCAGCAGTCTGCTTGTGTTCCTTTCTAGAGAGAGGAACAACACCAGACTTCAACTAAAGAAAAGGAAGAAGATAAGGTATTCCTGGTACTACTTCTTGATCTTCTTGAATCCTCCATCAAAGAAGATAAACTGTTCAAACTATCCCCAACCCCTCAACACAGGGAAGAAACTTCTCTGTCACTTACAAAGACACTGTCAAAGGAAGGAATCTGAAGACCATCAGGATTCTTCTTTAAACAAAAAATTTAAAAGGGCCTTTCTCAAGAAGGTATTCATATTTAGAGATCAAAACTGCTTTGAAAAAAGAAGCATTAATAAATGAAGATCACATTATCTGGAACTTATTCGTTGCCCTGAGGCAAAATTGGTCTTTAAGAAGTCAACTCTAATTTTAAGACATTAAATTCTTTTATTTTCTAAAATGTATTGTGGCCAAGTCTCTTTGATTAGTGTTAAATCAGAGTACTCTGAGATCCATCAATCTTACAATGACAACATGGTTAAACACCTTTACATAGAGGTTTCATATTAGCCAATTTAACTCCCCTCAACAGTATTTCAGTCAAGCATATTTTCTGTCAGCTGCCAACTTAATAACAATAATTTACAATGTAGATCTCGATAAATCCTGTAACTCTCACAAGTAAAACACTTTTGTATTGTCTAACAGGTAATAACTGGTCTATGTTATTATATGTTCTATGAGAGCGCATCAAAGATTCATTTAAGTAAAAGGTATTTCAGAAAAAATGTTCTTAAAATCTTAGTCTGGCATTCAACACTTATGCTCTCCTCCAAAAATCAAATCAAGTTCCAATTGCCAGCCCTCAAGTAGGAGTTAACAGTGCATTGGTTTGGGATATATGGGACAGCAGCTTATGACCTGACGTCACTGTTCAACCCCCACTACATGTACATTTACATTAACCAGGTAAAAAGGTGAGATAGAACATTGATGCAAAATTCTCCCAAAACTGATTACAGAGACATCCTCAAATAACACATGGCAGACTTGAGCAATGCAGGACACTTCAAATTATCACTGCCAGCTGCAACCAGAATTGACAATCTGATCCACAGTCTCTGCAGATAACTGAGTAAACAAATGATCCCTTCCTTCAAAGAATGCAAAAGCAACAAATAAGAAACAATCACCTCAATTGATACACAGCACTAGACTGTAAACTTATCAGTTTGAGGAAGATGTGTAGGCGTTGCACACATTTCACTTGGATCTAATTCTCATGTATACTTGTAGGCAAAAAGACACATTCAGATGTGTAACATGCAGGTATAATGTTGTACAAACTCCACATCTTTCCGTAATATGTGCTATTTGTACTGGATACCATATTCAGCTCTAGACATTCCTTTTCAAAGTTAAGAAACAGAAATTCAAAGGGGATTGTATAAAAAATTTCAACGTATAAACTTGAGACATTAGGTTTGGAAGGAGAGTGATACATATACTTAATGCTTTCTGCAAGAGGAAAGAGTATCCAAGGGAATTCAACATTCCATGTTAAGGACAACAGGGGAAAACACTGTCTTTTATACTTCAAACATGAACTAATTTCTACCTTTTACTCTCTCTGTTTCAAAAATGGCTGCATCCTATCTGGCAACTCCATAACCAGAGTACGACTATTTCTGAGAAAACCAGCATGATTTTGTGATAAGAATACCGCTCCGAAAGCGTAGTCATGATCTAATGTCCTGTACCTGAAGGCAACATCTTTGTTACAATCTAATCCACTGAAAGGTTTCCTAGTGAAGCCTTTCCTCATGTTTATTTTATGCACTGGTCCTGATCGCAGCAATTTTACTTTGATTAGTAATCTAACAACCAGGGTTTTGATGACGTTAGTAAGAGTGTAAAAGACCTTTAATAAAAGCACAGTTGGATACTTCAGATGTTAAATATTAACATCCTGAAATCCATTTTTTTTTTTTTGGATTTTGGAGGAGTGGGTTGGGGAGAAGAGCAGGGAAAGAAGAGACACCCTTCAAACCTGCAAATACAATCCATAAAAAACATTAAAGAAAAAGCTCAATATAGAGCTTGCCTCCAGCAGAGCTTGCAATCAAAGACATGTAGGCAGCAGACCAACCACTTCCCACAAACTGCAGCAAAATACACACTCCCCATGAGTAATCACACCTTTGTTTGCAGGGGAGAGGAAGAAGACAAGAATAATTGGTGAAAAACAGCTTTCAGTGTAAAGACATTTATGAAAAGACCACATTCTCCTCTCTTGCCTAGCAGACCATCAGGACAACTAATTACTCAGTTTATATTACCTGAAGTTTTTCTAATAAATAAGCCTATGATTTGAAACATAAAATATAGCTCTAGACTTAAAAAAAAAAAAAAAGCCCTAGAAGTTTTATGGTGTACAAGGTGTATAAACAAGTCAGACTGAATCACAGCCAGTCATGATGTTGCATGTATGTAGGTTTACAAAGTTGCTAACGATGTTAGGACAGTAGTAATAAAATTGAACACACAACCCCCGGATCAAAAAAAAACCCAAACCAAACCAAAAAACAAACCACCACCACAACATTGGAAAAAAAAAAAATCCATGAATAAAGGCAATTTGAAAATTAACACGAAGGAAAAGAAATAGTTCTGGTTAACTGAGATCAATGTGAGTACTATATCTGTATAAGTCAGACAATTTTCTGTCCAACTATAGTACAAGTCAGAGAATTAGCTACACAAGAGTCTATCAAATATAATCATGCCCTTTTTGGAACAAGTTCTTTTTCTACTTCCTACTCAGAGTTTTAATCTTTTGGAAGTGCAAAGGCCAATCAAGTTGTGAAGCAGACTAGAAAAATCCGTAAGCAAAATAAGAATGTAACTAGCAACTAAGGCAGAATTAAAAGAGAACCTCACTGAACTTGAGTGTTTCTTTCACCATCTTAACATAGTGACAAGAAGATATAAATCACCTATACATGTAACATACTTGATCACAGGTAAATTTGGTTTTAGCTGTTAAGCACAACCACTATCAAAAGATGCAAAAATTATGGACAGGGGTAGAAAAGGCAGAAACTTGGGTTACAGGAGTGTTCTTTCACTTCTCAAACTCCTACGAAACATCACTCTTAAGTGAAGAGCACCACAGATTTCACCCAGATATTTATATTTGCAAAAATCAATTTTTTCATCCAAGAAAATGCATGAAATGAGTAGAAGATCAAACAATCTGTTTTGTGTATGTGCATCCAAAAGCATACTATCTAAATACACTTTCAGGGAACCCCCTGTATTCAATAGAACAGTTTTTCAATTTGGAATATCCAAGGTATTTTAAGAACTCAATAGGGGCTTCAGCAGAAATATTCTTAGCCTATTTAAAAATATGGGGGGAAAGGAGTTTGTTTTACCTTTTTCTTGACTGAACGGCTACTCATGATTTTCTCCACAACAGGACCTTCAGCATCAGCAGATTCCTACATCATAAATACCATACAAGAGTTATGGGAGTGCATCTTTGTTACTTAAAGACTTCCTTTATTAGAAAAACTTTCAAAAAATATCTTGCAACAGGAGCTTAATACACAGAAGGACATTATTCCCCCAGCATGAGAACTTAGAGAGGTCAAATAGATTTAATACCACAATAAAGGATTGAAGGGTACTTGTTTAAGCCCATTTTCAAAAGCTAATGCAACTCCAGTTCTCTCAGTAAGGCTGACATGCACAGATAAACAGGTATAACCACATGGGCAGTTCACCTCTCCTAAAATAATACACGCTTTCAGCACCATACAGTCTCAATATCAGATCATGTTCAGAAACTCCAGTGGGCTGTGTGAGCGTCCACACGATCGCCACCAAAACTGCCTGCAATTCTCTATTGCATTAATTCACTAATACAACAGGAGGCAAACCTACAAAATTCTCTTTCTGATAAGACACAATTAACAATGGAGATCACACACAGTATTTCACAAGGCTCAACAAATTGCCAAATGAAATACCAAAGAACATGTATATATTCTCCAACAGGTCATCAGTTAAATGAAGTAGTTCTTTGAAAAAGCACTACAAAACAATGAGATGGTTACAACAGTCATTCCTACAGTATTACCCCTCATCTTATTCAAACTATTTTATCCATCATTTACATTGCACAGAGAATAAAGTGTACCCTGCTGGGTACTACAAGGCAGTAATTTCATAAAGGAGTTCTTATGGTGCCTAGCAGCAGGGGACAAGCTTGAGTGGTTTATTAAAGTCACAGAAGCCAGACCACTGAATTCACAGAAGTAAATTCAAGATTCCTAGCAGTACAGTTTAGGTCTCCTCTACGTAGAGACCATTAATTTCAAGGAACTTAGCTTGAACTTTCAAGCTGCGTATCATCAGCTTGAAAACAAAGCCATGAATTAATATATTCTTTGCAAATGTAAAAAAATAATGCCTTCTGGCACACTCTGACAACCATGTCTGAATATCATTCAGGAAAAGGGTCCATATTTGAACTTTCAATGCTGCAGTTACAGCCACCTTTCCAGTCTGTTCATATCTGACCTGTTGCTCTGACTGAGAAGTATTCGAAGGAGAGTCTCTTCCAGCAGCATCAGCATCATCAGCCTCCTCATCTGAAATCTTGAACTCCAGGTCTTCTGTATAACGCTTCCTCTTCACCTGCCTACTGGAGCGTCGCTTCTGAATAGAAAGCATTAATATTTTTCATGAGAAACAAAACTGATGAGCAGCAGAATAACTGAGAAAACTTCTTTGTGTTTCCCAAATACACTAGTGTGTAGTGAATGCTATAATTTTTACAGCACCACGGTAGAAATACTACACTCAGGATACTACTATTCTGAACTCATGCCTGTTAGCTGTTCTTAAATTCTGTAAGCAAAAAACAACAACAAAATCCCAAAACAAAACAAAAAAAACTCAACCATAAACAAAAATCTACTTTATGCTTGTTTTGAGTTGGAAGTGGGTTTCCAACCCCTCCTTGTTTTTAACATTACTAAAACCATGCTAAAAAATTAGAAAGCCTGTCTCAGAAAGCAATTAAAACCCAAGAAGTTGCACCTCTCCATTCACATCTTTGACAAACTTTGACAGATGGCCAATGCAGGAACTGAACACCACCTTTCCACAGCATGGCCACAGTGTTGCTAAGCAGTGACAACACACTTTCTTGCTCTCCCCATCCACCCAGTTGTACCAGGATTATCTTGTAGGGGAAACACAATGAAATACGATTTCCTCACTTCACTGACCCAGCACTGTTCAGAAAGGCATCCTGCTGCACAGCATGGGAAAAGACCCCAAACTAATAGAGGAAAATGAAAAACTTGAACCACCCCAAACTGAAAACATGATTTCTGTGTTCCCACACCCTCATCACCAGGATGAGAGGAAGCTTCAGCAAAACCGCGCAAAACAATCTGTAAAATACACAAGCATGCATTTGACAGAATTTACTCCTTTGACAGAATTTACTCCTTGATGCTCAGTTGCTGGGCATCATTTTCTACAACAATAAAATTCAAATTCCCACACAGTCTGCATCAGGTTATATATCTTGAAAAGCTGAGAGCATATGCTGTTAAAGGAAACTGTCAACTTAGCATCAAGTATCTCAATGGACTAATATATTATTAAAAAATATATTGAATATCAATTGTAAAAAACCACCTTTATGAATTGATACACTACTTATTTATACAACTTTCTCAGCTACCACACATTTTCACTGGTACATGCAAAAACTTATGCAGCTTGTTTAACAGATCTATGCACCTGGAGTCTCTCAATATACATAGATAAAATAAAATATTTACATTTAGATAGTTAGTCATGCTTTTTAAAGCACAAATATCTGATGCGCTTCACGAAATAAGAAATCCTTTCTTTAACTGAAAATGAAAATTTTGAGCCATGGTTAAGCTTACATCAGCCTTTTAAATAATGGTGATGTGGCTTCTACCTTGAACACAGTAACTTAAGGGGGTTTCCACAAAACTGTAGCAATATTTTTATACTTCAAAACAGACACCACTTGACAAATTTGCATCTTCATTTACATAATCACTGATGGGAAAATACCAATTTTCTTCTGGCTGTGTAGGTAAGTCTTACCATTATTTTTGGTGCCAAAAATCTCTTTTTCCATTTCCCTAATAGAAATAATGCCTAAAATATAATGGTAGTTCTTTATTTGAATTTCATTGACTTGATGAACTTCCTGTTTCCTCTTACATTCATATGAAGTTTTGCAATTGATATGCATTATTGTCAGAAACTGTGCATGCATTTACCTGCATCAGATTATCTTTAACTCATTAACTGATCTATAGGTAGAAAGGAGTAATAGGCTTGATAATGGAATATAAAAAGTTTGCATGGTAACGCACAAAGGCAAGTATTTTTGCTCCTTAAATATAACAATGCATTGCTTTGTGCATTACTACATAATATCTTTACAGAAGGTTCAGGATTTAATACTAAGAACACGACTGTGTTTTAGACAACTGCATAACATCAATTTCAGCTGGGAAATGCACAACAAGCTTATTAATTCTACCTGTCCTAGGACATATTGTTGGAACCCTTCCCCAAGTTTATGCAAAGAAGTGTGGGTGCAGTATACCATGCACTGTATGAGAAAGTATTAAGAAAACAAAAAGTTACCTGAAATACTTTATTACATTTAATTAAAAAGTGATGCAAATACCCTAACAGTTCTATTAAAAAAAAAAGTCCAAAGTTTATCACTAATTGAGTTTCACAAAGAGAAAGTTTTTGTTTCACTTCACTGAAAAGAAGTAAGCCATGCATAGATGTTGAATTGTAAACAGAATATAATCATCTGCAAGTTAACCCCGAAAAACTATCATCTCTGAAGTTTTTTCTACATCTTTTGTAAGTGTCATTAATCATGCTGAGAGACATTTGTGGCACAGGACAGAAAACTTAATTCTTCAAACATTTTAACATCTGCATGGTATAACAACTTTTCTATTTCAGAATACATGGCTTGAACGAATCAGAAAGAAACACTCTTCTGTTGCTGTTTTTAACTAGAGTATACTAGGTTGCTCACATCTCCTAATATCCTACATCCTTCTAGAAAATAGTAAGAGGAAAGGCATAAACCATGTTTGTGTGGGACACCATTGCTTGCCAGCGTCTTCACTGGGCAGCTTTGACCATTCTCAAGTGATAATCAGTCTGGACATCTCTCATAACCAGAAGTGACACATCCACAACCTGATGTGCAATGGACAAATGCAGTGGATTTCAATTACACCATTATGACTTCTTAGGAATCTCATACTTTCCCTATCATGATTTGCCTCTACTCCTTCATGAGGGGATTCTTATTTTTAGTGCCCACTCAAACTGCTGCCAGCAGAAGCGAGCCAGGAGCTGACCACTTCTTAACATAGCTAATGACAGAGCACACAAAACTTGTCATTTATTCTACATCTATTTCCAGATTTTCTTTACATGAAATAAAGTTTGGACAGAAAGTGACAGGTGTGCAGTGGTCAAGAGAAATTAATCAGTGCTAGCTCGTGACTGGCAGTCCTGCAGAAAGGCCCTTCATCCATTAAAGCAGCGTAGGTACAAGTCCCTGACATGCACGTTTCCAACACTGTGCTTTGTCATGTCTCATTCTTGATTTCAGAAGGTTCGCAAAGTGAATGCAAGATGAAACACTGGGCTTATAAGCAAGATCTCGTAATTGGTACGGTAAATCTACAGAGCAGAAAATTCAGCACCATAACTGCAAAAGTGATGGAAGAGAACATGTGAAAACTCAGCAGCACCTTACACATATCTACAGGTAACAAGACCACAAAGCAGAATTATGAAGAAAAATACTTGCTTTCATAAAATATTCACCACAGTGATTTCTGGATCTCACCTTCTTTGTAACCAACATAGAAATTATCCAAATAGCTGCATCTCTGTAACAAAGACCATGAGAACTACCATTTTACACATCTTAGTTGTCAAAGCCTACGCTGAACTTGAACAATAGCATTACCTGAACCCCTGGGTCATCTTCATCTTCAGGATGAGGTGATGGTGGTGGAGTTTTCTCCAAATCTGAGTTTTCCGAACCTTCCTTTCCCTTGTTAACCTTTTTCTTTGCAGCACTTGTTTCTGAATCTTGTTTCTTGTTACTGAAACAGAGGTATTTTTAATAAGTATTTGTAAAAAAATATAAGCAAGAGGTGCTTAACAAAATAGTTAATCTGTGAGATTCTTTTTTTCTGATGTTTGACTTCATTATTTCAACTGCCTTTCTTAAGTATTTCAATGCAACTGCAAAATCAATGACGCATGGGCCATCACTATACATTTCCCATTCCCTAACAACAAATATCTCACTTCTTTCCTTCAATACCTTAGACAGCAACACTGGATGTGTACAAAACAAAAAACTTAAAATGGGATTGGAAAGGAAGAGCTGCTCTCTTCAGAACCTGCAATTTCTGAAAGTAGTGTTTGGGCAACCTGACACATGAGAAGAGAAAGTGGATTATGCAAGTGCTTGTCTTGATATTAACTGTGCAGACCAGGTAAGCAGAACCAGAGTAAACGTTACCAAAACAAAGGACTGAATGAGAAAATTCATTTTCTTCTACAATCCCTGCTATTTCCAAGCAGAAAGGCACTTTTGAGTCAGCTCTGAGGGCACCCATACAGCTTCCATGTATGCAACTGCAGCTCGTGGGGGGGGAAAGTCACCCAGCTGGTACCTCACCAGAAAGTGCAACACTAGAAAGCTATATCCACTGACAGTAGAGCAATGTTCTGGGGATTGTTTCTCCCCCTCCTCCCCCATGAAAACATTCATCACCTCAAGAGTTGGGACCATGTCTCCCTCCAGCTGCACTCAGAGCCTTGGAAATGGGTGAGGACGTGTGTATCAAAATCCAGCTTTAAATACACCAAATCACTCACTGAGACAATCCGTGGCATTGCAAGGGTGAAATTTTTAAATGGCAGCGAAGATTGATGGTAGAAGTTTTTAAGCACATTTAGCCTTTGAATCTGAGGTGGGGTTTCCTAATTTTTTGTCGTCAGCCCTCCACGGCCCATTACCAATATGAGGGGCTTGCTGTGGGAAGATGCTGAGATGCCTGAGAGCAGAGCTGTGTGCTGGTACCTGACGCTCAGCAAGGTCACCAAGCACTTTTATATGGCTTCTGCGTACTCATCACTTCAATTTCATACCCGGGACACTGCCTGGGATTTGTTTTCCTTCAAAATCTTTTAGATTTTTAACTTCTAATTTAAACATCAGCTTTAAGCTTGTTCGTTTTGATCGGCGCTTTAGCCCACCAACAGCACATGTTGGAGCTGTAATTTTAAATTTCCTAATATGGCCACATGTGTCTTTGGGACTGGGACAACTTGGCTGCAGCATTGTCTCCTTGCAGCCTATGTTTAAACTAATGCTGATTTCAAAATTAAAAAAAAAAAAAAAAAGTGAAAGGGTTTCAAGTTTGCACATGAATTTGTATTATTGCAAAATTGTCTCTACTCAGCCCTAGTAAGGCCACATCTGGAGTTCTGGAGTACTGTGTCCAGTTCTGGGCCCTTCAGTATAAGAAAGAGAAGGAGTTACTGGGGCCACAAAGATGATTAGGGGGCTGGAGCATCTCTCCTATGAGGAGAGACTGCAGGAGGTGGGCCCATCTAGAGAAGACTGAGACTAGATGATCTCAGAGGTTCCTTCCAACTCTAACAATTCTGTGATTCATTAATACACATAACTATCTCAAATGCGGGTGTCAAGAGGGTGGTGCCAGACTCTTTTCAGTGGTGCCCGGTGATAGGATGGGGAGCAATGGTCATAAACAAAAGCACAAGAAGTTCCACCTCAAGATGAGGAAGAACTTCTTTATATTGAGGATGGCATAACATTGGAACAGGCTGTCCAGGGTGGTCATGGAGACTCCCCCTCTGGAGACATTCAAAACCCACGTGGATATGTTCCTGTGCAACCTGCTCTAGGTGACCCTTCCTTGGCAGGGAGGTTGGACGAGACGATCTCCAGAGGTCCCTTCCAACTCTAACAATTCTGCAATTCTGTGAAATTAAGAGGGTGCAACACAGCTTGGAAAAAAAACCCACGTGAAACTGCGACAATGAAAAAGAATAATCATAAGGGGGGGGGGCGGGGAGAGTTTGACACGGCAGAAAGAGCACGGGGACGAGGGGAAGTTTGGCAGGGCTGGAGGACCGCGGGCAGAGGACGAGCCTCGACGGGCGGCAGGGCCGGCCAGCGCGTCCCTCCCTCCCTCGCTCCCTCCTCCCCTCCCTCGCTCGGTGCCCGGCGGGCTCCCCTCCCTCCCCGCCGGCGCTTGTTTCCGCTCTGGCTGCCACCAATGGCACAAAAAGCCGCAGCTGAAGCGGGGCCCCCTTCGCCTTTTCATCCTCACGCCGAGAGCGCTGGCGTCGCCCCGGCAACCCGCGGCCACGTGACCAGCACCTGCTCCGCTGGCCGGCGGCCACCGAGCGCTGCCATCTGCTTCCCTCAATCAGCGCCCGCCCGCTCCCGGCACCTGCGCGGCCACGGCACGGGAACCCCCCCACCAGCCCAGCCCCACACACACACACCGCCTTTTATCAAATCACCGCGAAACCGCTTCCAAAAAAAAAAAAAAAAAAAAAAGCGCAACACATATACAAAAAAACCACCCCAACCTAAAACAAAAACAAACAAAAAACCCCCACAACCAAACAAAACCCAACCCGCCTAACACATTTCTCGAACTTCTTTAAATCAAAGGTGAGGGTCGCCGCCAGGTGAAACGCGCTGACAGCCCGGCGCCTTTCGCCCCTGACCCCCGTAAATCGGAGCGGGGCGCGCAATTAAGCTCAGCCATCGTGCCGTGCCCCGGGTGCACGGCCGCCTGTGAATAACAGGCTTAAAGCCGGGAAGAATAGCGTGGGCTAGGCGGGATAAAACACCAGCCCGCTGAAAGGCCGGGCAGTGCTAACGAGGGCCCGCCGACCCACCGACGGCGCTGCGCTCCCCGCCGGCCGGGCGCAGACAAAGACCCCGGCGCTGCGGGCAGGTCTGCCCCGACACGGGCTTCTTTCTGGCCTCTGTGAGACCTTTCCCTCTCCGAGCCATGAGTATTTCGTGACCTATATATACCCCCGAGCCGTGCGCCTTGGCGCACAGTCACTCTCGGTAACGGAGAGGCGACCGAAGCAATTCGGACACAGTTTCAAATCAATTCACTTGCTAGGCCGGTTATAAAGAGACACATGAAAGAGCCAACAATTTGGGAGAACAAAGCCAGTGTGCAGCTCCACTGGGAATTTTAAGTTCTAAATTCAGCAGCAGAATTGCTCTTTTTAAATGCACAGCTACAGTTTCCTTGAAGGAGAGCGAAAAAAAAGCTGAAGTAGAAATAAACTATAGAAGAACAGCACCATTCCTCTGAGTGAGGCGACACCCTGCTTCCCAGTGCATCACACACCCAGAGCTTCACCTGGCCAGTGGGAACATCAGCTCCCTGGAACTGTCAGCAACTGTTGTTCCTCTCCATCTTCCCACAGAGCCAGTATGTTTTGTTCCTGACAATTAAATGTACCTGCTTTTGACTCAGCCTTTCCATTTTCCAGCAGATCCTACTCAGGCCATTCAGGAACAGTGTTAGCCAGGAACAGAATTACCATTCCACATGGAAGTACAGGCAGGTACTTAGAGACTGTTCTTAGAGACTTTGCCATTACCATTAGGTCTCCCTATCAATGGTCAACTCTGGATGCACATCTGATAGTACTTTCCAAATCTGGCAACAAGGAAGGTGAACTGTAATATACACATTTAGACAACTATCTCTCGAATTTGTTTTTACACATGCATGAATGCAAAATTTAGCCAAGTCCCCCTACAGACAAGATAGAGTCCAGTCCCAAAACAAGAACTATAAATCTGGGAGAAGTACTATTTGCCACACACAAACCAGTGAAGTATTTCAAAACTGTCAGTTAAACTGGCTCCTCAATTCAAGTGATATAAATACAGATATTTCAGATAAGACTTTTTTTACAAGCTAGCTGTCCAATTCCACTTTCTGGTTTTATCCTCTTACCCCCAAGGACTACACAGCATACTGACCAAATGGGATCAATAGAGAAAACCTGCGGAAGGTCAGACGAGCAAACAACATGAAGAAAAACAGGCTGAAGAGTAAAACAGTAAGTAGGACAACTGAAAACAAAGCTTGAATTACAATTTGAAAATGGTATCCAAACTCTGACAAAGTGTTTTGTGTTAATTAGTCCAGCAGCCAACTACAGAGCCAGGTGAAACTCCAGGAACTTACAGGGCCAAATCATCTGACTCAAAAATAACCCCAAAATCATGGCATACTTTGCAGGATTAAGAGGGGAAGTAATTAGCCCATATGTTTACACTGTGTAACTACTTCATCGGATCTGGGTAACTGATAGATCTGTTTATTAGTATAATTTATGACAACTATCATGGTTGGGATGATTTTTTTTCTACAGTTCTATGATCTAAAATAAGTCAGATGGATTACTGATTCTTATTTTACCATTTGGGAACACTGTCCTGTGACAGATTCATGACTGGAACCTGGCTTTAAACAAACATTAAACATCCACTGTGGAGCATAAAAATAATTAAAAAAATAATCCCACCCTCTCAAAGTGTCAGCAATGTGAGAATTAACTGTACTGTCTCACCCAAGGAAAACAGTTATTTTTTAAAGCTCCTAGTGTAATCGAAACTTTTCTTTAAATCAATTTTTATATATCACCAAACTAGGAAAAACAGTAGGAAAACAAGGTTTTTTTCCAGCCTGAAAAGTCAGCCAAATAACTAAAAACCTTTGGTAACAGTGAAGCCTACAAAGTCTGCTGGCAGCACAGGCAAAGGTAAATATCAGGCAGCTGGGCTGGTTCAAAAGGGAGATGAGGACAGGTGTGAACGGGAACAGCCTCAGTGGACATATGCGTGGAAATCTCGCATGATTTCCTGTTCTCTCCCACAGGCAGCCCCTTCCTGCCTTGCTCAGGATGATCTGACCTTGGGAGTGGAAACTACTACCACTGCCTCGGGACCTCTCTTCCTGTCCTCCAGCTCCCCAGGGTGTTGCGTCCTGCTGTCCGCATCGCTCCCCCACACAGCAGCCTCTTCCCACTTCCGCGGCCAGGAGCCATCCCCTTTCCGATACAATAAACAGCCAATCTGTGCGCCAAAAAGCCCTTCTCCACCTCCCTCTAAAAGCTGTAATTATGCTCATGTTTAGCACTCCCCTTGTAAGCAGCAACCCACTCACCCTACACTGCATCCCAGGCTGCTGCTCTGTGTGGGAAGAATAAAGAGTTTTCTCTGCCACATGGAGGGGAGGAGGGAGCAGATAGGAGCTGCCCTGAAAAGCACAGCACTCTGCTTTGAGAAGATGGGACGAGGGAACAACTACTGCAAAGAGCTGCCATTTGGCCCTTGCAAATAGTTACTGCTTCTCCCACCATAACCGGTGGCCACTCTCTAGGGTTTCATAGGAAGCAGCAGGAGAGATATCAGCTGTGCTGCAGCGTGATCTTCTCAAACAGGTGGTCCTCATCTCCTCCAGGGACAGGCACAGGAGGAACAGACATCTGAGCCATGACTTTGCAGTTCAGTAGGATTACTTGCCTTTCCCTATCCCTCTCCTTTTGGAAAAATCTGCCTGCTTTGCACGTGCCTGGAGTTGGCTCCATAACACTTACAGCCCACATAATACTCAGCACCCACACAATTTAATGAAAACCCTTCACCTGCGATCCTAGGTATACCTAGGTATACCTGTGATCCTAGGTATATTTTGCTTTAAAACTCGACTAGTTTGGTCCACAAGAGATTTGTTTTGCAAATGTTTTTTTTTCTAGTCACCACTATATTTGTCTTTCTGTATTGTCAGGATTGGGCTAATATCCATTAGAAGTGTAATAGTACAATATCAGTGTGTGATCTTTCACTATGCAGTGTAACATACAAGCAGCCCATTTGGGTGTTTTCTTTCTTTTTAAGATGCCACAGGACACACAATTCAAACAAGCATGAAATTAATCAGCATCTGCCATTTTCCAATCTGACTCATGTGTAGGTGCATTTCAGTGAGGCAGGCTGTTCATTTTGTCACAATTTACACTGAAGATAAAAGAGATGTCAAGGATAAAGTTTCTGAGCTTTTGGTTTTGTTTGTTACGTAAAAGGATTATACTTTCAGTCGAAATTGGAAGCAAAATAACAGGGTTATGAGCTATATTAAATTACAAAACAGTTAAGATAACTAAATACAAGATATTTTATCTGTGTGTATACTCTAATACAGCCTGTGTCAAAATTAACTATCAAGGACTCACTGTGCTCTACCAAAAAACTGTTGCTCTTCAATAAATACCTAACTTCATTTACCAGAATTTTACATGACTGCAAAACTTTTATTGAAACTGATCAGCTTATTCAGGAA
>NW_016690346.1:565457-578623 GCF_001604755.1 Lepidothrix coronata | reverse complement strand
TTCAGAAATCTAAAAATCACACTACTCCTTCCAGTGCTTAGAAGTAAAATACTGAGCAATACAAGCAGTAGTAGTAAAGACATGCCAGAGACTAACTTTATCAAAATATTTTACTTCTACATAATCATCCATAATCTATATTAACTTTCATTAATTTCAGTCATCTTAACTACTATACTACTTCCTTTCCATAGTTAGTGCCTCTGAAATACTGCGGCTCATATGATTAAACATTTGGACTGTTGATTTATTTAAAAACGCAATTCAATGATCTGTCACAGGTTCCCCAGTCTGTGATGTTGCCAAAGTAAGCAAATTTCTTTCACTGATTTAAAATTCTTTGGCAGCACAGCATCCCAACACAGTCTCCAAGTTCTTCAAAGAAGCTTGATACTGAAGCTGACAAGACCACAAAATGAGAACAACCTTGTTTTCAAGAGAGCACTTGGTAACAAGAGACACAAGCCTGCTATGGCAAAAGTAGAACTTTCTCCACATCCCTGAGCAAGCATAAGGAACATCGAATGCTCTTAATGCTGCTCCAAACACGTTTCTCTCACAGGTAAAACAAGACGGGCTTAGTACTTACTAGAACACTGAAAGTCACCTAGCTACCCAGGGATGAGAGTCGTTGCATGGGAAAGAAGATAAAGACTCTCCTACAAATACCTCTAAGAAAGCAGTGATTTGTTCCTTCAAAGGAAACATTGCTCCTTTAATTGCATGGCATGTCCCATGGCTCCTTTAATCTGCATGGCGTGTCTCAAGATTTAAAGACACACCTAGAGATATTAGGATTGAGTGGATGGGACAGACCAGCTCAGAGGTCTTGATGTCCAGCACAACCACAGGAACCCATGAATGGTTTTTGAGGCAGACTCCTTCTGGTCTATTAAACAAAGCTTCATTGTAGTCAAGTCTTTGTAAAACTGCACTAATTGAAAGTCCTTCAGTTAAAGATTTTTTACTTTTTTGTTGCAAAAATTGCTGGGAGATGCTCAATACCATGAGTTATGTAGTCTAGTCAGCCTTTAAACCTGTGAGTCTACAGAACTGGAGCATCTCTCTTAGAAGGAAAGGCTGAGGGAGCTGGGCCTGTTTAGCCTGGAGAGGAGACAACTGAGAAGAGATTTAACAATGCATACAAATAGCTTGCTGCTCAGTGTTGCATGTTTCAGAGTCACAGAATATTCTGAGTTGGAAGGGATCTACAAGGGTCATCAAGTCCAACCCCTAAGTGAATGGCCCATGCAGGGGACTGAACCCATGACCTCAGCATTATTAGCACCAAGTTTTAACCAACTGAGCTTATCTCAGGGCACCCACTGGCAGGACAAGGGGCAGCGGGTACAAACTGAAACACAAGAAGTTCTATCTGAGTATGAAGAAAAACTTCTTTGAGGGTGACAGAGCACTGCAACAGTGCTCCAGAGAGGCTGTGGAGTCTCCTTCCCTGAAGATATTAAAAACTCGCCTGGATGCGATCCTGTGCAACCTGCTGTAGGTGAACCTCCTTTAGCAGGGGGGTTGGACTACATGATCTCCAGGGGCCCCTTTCAACCCCAACCATTCTGTGAGACTGTGAAAACGTTATTTTAGCTGATACAGTATTTTGGTGTGAAAAATACATACTGTGTGATATATAACTTTTTTTCTAGGCTGTGAATTGCTGCTACGTATGTAAACCCCATCCTTAGGACAGTTTGGTACACAGCCAAAGTAACTTCTGCAATAAGGATAGGCTGATCAACTCTAATTTACAGATCAGTTAATATAACCTGTTCATGACAACACTTGATTTTACAAAACAGTGTTTATAAGTTCTTCAGGAAATATTGTCTCTGCTAACACTGAAACTTCTCCGTCTTGCTAAAGGAGCAAGTAACATCTTAGTGTCCATGCCTTGTTTAGCCATGTAGCTGGATCAAACTTACCCAATAAATAGTCAATCTTGTAGAATACATGCAAGGCTGATTCATTAACTGCAATTTTTAAACCCTAATACAAATAGGTTTTGCAAACTGATTTGGATTAACCAAGTCTGGCTGTGCTTCCATCTGGAAGTTATATTTTATAACGTTAGCCACATCTTGAAAAACATATTCAGATGTTTGGAACAAATTCAGAACAGTTGTAAGAAATTCTAGGTACAAATGAAAAAAAAAAATTGAGCTTTAATGTCTTTTTCCTCTGCATTTTCTTTCAAGTAGGCATTTATAAACACGGCATTTAAGGACTTGAGGGGCAAGAAAAGAATCTGTATTATTGTCTGTGATGTATTTACTCATGTATAACAGCAGTTTATTCTTTCTCATGCTACTCTGTAGCATTTTAAGCCTATCCTGAGAAAGGGACACGAGGCTGAATGAAAACAGTTAAGAAACAGGGTTCAAGCATCTGGTCTGTCCACAAAGATTTTCTGCTAGGAAAATTGTCTTTACATTAAACAGCAAAATGAATATAATCCCCACAGTGAGGACCCATCAATATCCATATAAAATGCCTTTTTAACAGCAGAGCACAACCCATGGGTTGTGTTAGTATAAAACGGTGTCTCTAAGGGTTGTACAGCTTATAACAACGTGAGCAACCTAATTTTTTTATTTAGGGAAAAAGATCATCAAACTTTTTTACTTTAAGCCTTCATCTCTGAATGTGGTCAAAGCTACATCAATGTTGATAATGACAAGAGAAAGAGTCAGTTTTGAAATCCAACACATCCAGAAACTTTTCTGCCTTGAAAGGAAAAATTAACCTTCTGCCTTTCCAGCTTGCTTAAAATAACTGTGAAGCCATAAACAGGAAAGTCAAACAAGAGAAATGTGCCCAAGCTTCTCAAAAACATGATGTTGTAGATGGTAGAAGGCAAACGACAAAACAAGATTTCCTCTCCACCCACGCCATTTAGCACAGATGCTCTAGAAATCCCACAAACACACTGTTTTTCTCTGATCGCATATAGAAGTTTCCTGACTTACCTAGCCTTTTTGCTGGTCTTGGGTTTTGGCGTGGTATTTTTTGCTTTCTTTTCCTTTGGCTCTTTAGGGGTCTTAGGGACTTTGGGGGTCTTGGGTTCCTTCTTTTCCTTGGGTTCTTTAGGATCCTTCGGTTCTTTTTTTGCCTTGGGCTTTTTCTTTTTCTTCTTCTCTTCTTGGGAGCAATCCACTGAATTTCTGCTTAGATTCTGGCTGTCAAGTCCCCCAGGAAAGTCTTCCTTACCAAAACCTTTGCTGGGACCTTCTGCAGCAATGTGATTGTTTTTCTTTTTCTTTTTCTTTTGCTGTGGCTGCGGCTCAATTGACGGCAGATAATCATCACTTTTCACTAGCTGGGTATTCGGTCCACTAACCTGAGTCATATCCGGCACTGGTTTCTCTAAAAAGGGTTCCGATGGAGAATGCTGAGAGAGATAAACAGAAACAAAATTGGAGATTTGCAACTTTGATTTCTAAAACTTTGCTCTTTTGGAGCATGATGTAGTGGAGGTAGAAAATACTAAGCACAAGATTAGCCTGTTAACAAGATTCAGCATATCTGAAACACTGTGCAGTAAAACAGTAAAGAACAAAGCTTTTTGCAGTCAAAACAGCAGCAAAATGACCAGAAATTCTTGATATGTCAAGGGTAAAATTATTCTAAAGCTTATATATAAAGTGGAAATACAGAAAATATTTAGTCTTCAACATTTAGATGCAAAAGGAAAGCAAATGTTGTTTCAGATATTTCAAAATAGTTGTTAGTAAAATTAATATCTTGTTACAAATTATCCAGCTGCATTGAAATTTTGTTTCTAGACATTCAAAGGAAAATAAAGTATATTCACAGGCTGTATTTATAAAAAATTAATCAAGGCAATTTACATTGGTTCAGCTGTGACAGGAGGTATTTTGATCAGCATGTGAAGGATTAAGCCACTTGAAAATGTAATATAATGTTACATTTTATGTCAAAAATCCACAGCTCCCGACTTGTACTCAAAAAAGATTTGTTCCTGATCCAGACTGGGTAAAGAACTACCTTAAGTGTTTATGAACCTGCATAAACATCCTATTTCAAAGTCTCTATAGTGTATCAGGTTTACACCAGACTTACATATTATGGGAAAACCTGTGTATCATTACACAAATGTCAAATGTCTGAACTAAAAACATATTTCTGCGGTGAAAAGGTGTCCAAGCTCTACCATGACTTTGCAGCATATCAAACCTCTAAACTGCTTCTCCTGCCTGCCTGTGGTTGTAAATGCAGGACAACAGTGCTTTTCAAGAAGCAATAGCATGACACCATACTCATGCCTTTCTTGCACCTACTTACACGGTCAGACCATTTTCCCACCTTCTTTCTCCCTCTTTGTTTCTCTTCACTAAAAATTAAGCCAGGATGATTCTAGGTGGAAGAGTTCCCTACTAGCCGTGGTGTCATAGTCTTGCTTTTGAGATGTTTGATCCATTGAATTGGGGAGAAGAAAGGTGTATAGCACATCAGAATTTTACTTCTTGGAATAACAGTGCCTGTGTAACTGTAATGTTCTTCACATTTCCTTTTCTCCACTTTTTATTCAAACTGCACTTAGAAGTGGCAAGCGTGCAAACCCAATCCCTGAGCGTAAGGAGAACTGATGGGCATACACAGACATACACTTCACCAACCTGGTTCTAAATAGAAATGCAGTTAAGATTTAAGAAACCAAAGTCTTGATATCATTAACGAGAAAGTAAATGCATGTGTATCTTTCCAAATACATTAATATAATTTTCTGAATGTAAATAAACTGAACTAGTGCAGTCCTATCTACTTCTGGCATTTCTTTACAGTAGCATAAAACCAGTGTGCCCTGAATACGCTCATATACTCAGAAGCTACCCAAGCAGCAGAAGGAGCAAGGCTGCCCAGAAGTGAAGACAAGAATTTTTTCTGCTGTCTGGGAGAGCTTTGAATGGTACATGCCATACACTACAGTTCTTCATGGAAGAGACAGGACAGAGGAAGGCCTGATTGACAGACTGAAGGTTTGGGTCTCCTTGGCTTAAGCAAGAACTTCCAGGGTGACTACTGCACGTTTCTGCCTTCCATCTGTGGAAGGCAGAAACCTGCCTGCAACCCCTGTTGCACCTTTTTGTGCAACAGGGTCTAAGCTGCAGTGGAAACTCAGCACTGCATTAGCACCAACATCAATCAGCCCCACCTCAAGCCCATCTCATGTTAGCCATCCTGAAGTATGAAGCAACATCTGTTCTAGAAATCTGTAGTCACCATCAACACTTACATCTCTATGCTGGAAAGTTCACAAAAACTGGGTATCTGTATAGAAAACACTGATCCCAGAAAGACAGTGGTAACAATGAGCTCTGCAGTCCAATTATGCATTACATAAAATAGAAATATTTTGAAATGTTCTAATTGTTTCTGAATTTGGTTGACTGAATTGAATGTCTCCTCAGATTTGTTCTGATGCAGAACAAAACAGTCTTCTCTCTACCTCAGACTATTATGTACTTGTAATGTTAAACTTCTTTTTAGGTAGGAAAACACACCTGTAGTGTAGATCACCTGTAAGTACTTCTTATCCCTTGGTTTTCAGAGCAGTACTTTTAACATACATTTTTGTAAGGCAGTCAATATTATCTGCCATTTCATATCTCATGCCTCCCACATTTTGCAGAAACCTTAAGTGAGAGTTTCAGCAGTTTCTTCACCAAGCTGTCCACCTTAATACTCAATCCTCTTTTAAAATACTGTTCACTTGCTGTGTCTAACATATAAGAAATCTAAGGTCTTCTTTCCAATATTTGTAGATTTTGTATTGAACAAGTACCTTGCAGTTAGCACTACATTATTTGTTTGCCATATTAAGAGAGAATTTTTTAACTATCTAGAAGCTTATGCATAAGGTACAGCTTTCTAGAACAAATCAGAATTAATTGTTTATTTTTCTTCCTAAGCATATAAAACAGCCAAGCCAACAAATACTAAAACTTACAAGGAATCCAGTGATGCCATGTAAATTTAATTCTAGAAAATTTTCAATGTTGCACCTTCATTAGTGGTATGACTGTGTCACTGAAATCAATATTTGGTTTTATACATGCTTCAGTATTCAAAAAAAAATTAATCCTTGTCTCCTTTCTAAGACTTGCGGGTTGTTTTTGTTTCTTTGTTTTAGAAGTCTGAACGACAACTTTCAGCAGAGTCACAGGCAAACCTGAAAGCAAAGTTTTCCAAATCCCCACAAGACACTTCCAATCCTTCAAGATTTGACATTTGTAGTTTTAATGTAAGGCCTGACCAGAAGGTAAAGCACAGAGAATGGCAGCAATTGCTGCCACACTGTAGTACCCAGTAACTCACTTATCCTGTGAAAATTCAGATTCTTACTCCTCAGAAACCTTATCCACAAGACTCATTCTCAGGCTCTAAAACAACTTAGACTATACATTGGATTTAAATGTTATGCTTGAAACAAACATTAAAAAAACCCCAAACTTCCTGCACTTTATTTACAGTACCAAATTATGTGCATTACCAAGCATACAAATACTATGATTTTGGTTTATAGCATTCACAATCTCAGAAACATTAAGCTACAAAAAGCCAACGCTGCCCTAACTAGGCTTTGGTTGCATTTCCCATTACTTGAAAATACAGTACTTTTGCCACATGCCACTCCCCTTGCAGTTTGGCACATTTTGTAAGTCACCTATATCTGATTTTCTAAATTGCAGCACTCCTTCAAAGAAATAGTTGTGAGTGTTATTTTTCTAGGAAATTCTGTGGCTAGACTTTTGCAATATGCTAAAACGGTTTATCCCTAACCAACAACCCCACATTGCTCCCTAGTGTGAAGCTGTGTAGGAGCAGCACAAATCTAGTGAGGAGATGGGAAGCAGCTTGAAAGACGCATTTTCTTACCCCAAACCAGTTGTCTGCTCTTTCTTAAGTAGGGAGAGAAGGAAGAACAGCAAGCTTTCACTAGTAAATATTAGATTAAGCCTACCACGGGGAATTATTTCAAACAGTTCTACTTTAAATCTACAAAGGATTAGCTCTAGTTACAGGGTCACAGTTTTAACTGAAAGAACCCCATTTTCCATTTATAAAATTTTAGAAATACATATATTACAAGTCTTACCAAAAGATTGAAAAAATTTATCTGCATACTTCACAGAAATCACTTTTCCTGCTGCTTTTAGTAATAACAAAGCCATAATTTAGTATGTTGGTACAGAATTTAATCTCCCGTAGGAAAGAAACCAGTGAAGATTAAACACAAATAGGTATTCATCCTATTTGATATTGCAGCAGAATTATTTTTGGTATTATTTGAAATAAGGTGACAAAGGTGCTCAAAAATATTGCTTTGTTTACTAGACCCACATCTCTTTAAATCTTTTAGAGAAAAGCTGTTTTTGTAAACATTTAACAAAGAACAGATGGCCTGTTTTAATCATGCGAAAAAACCTGGAGCTCACATTAATACTCCTACCAGCAACTACCAGGGCTAGTCACCTCCCTAACCAGCAGCATGGCACGGTCTTCAGTAATATCATTTAAATTTACAATGGACATTTTCTCATCGGTTCTCACTGCTTGACAGTTAATCAATGCTATTAACATGCAATATCACAATGCAGGACACTCCTACAGATCGCAGCATATTAGAGCAAAACAGAGATTCTTCAGGAACTCCGAAGAGTTAAAATCATTTGCGACTCAACAGGCTACCCAAAACGGTGATATGCTTTTGCATTGTCAGTAAGAGCCAACAACATCCAAGGAAATAAAAAATGAAAACACTATTGGAGAAACTGTTTCTAGACTGCAAAAATCTCACTTTTCTGGAATTCAAACTTATTTTTAAGCTTCCAACCATGTATCGCTAAGACTTGAAAAATTAAAATCGAAGCTGCCTGCATTTCATGGCTGCGTTTTGCAGCTGCTTACACGTTCAGAGCTAAGTTCATTCTCTGCAGCCCAAAGCACAGAGAGCTGTCTCAAACCAGGCCAGTTACGTGAAGTAGCAAGAGGGACAGGATGTAGGATTAATCCAGTGAGGGTGAGTGGCAGGGAGGGAGGTTAAGGAGGAGAGTCTTTCTGTTACTTGAACAAGGATTGAACCACAATCAACTGTACTTAAGCACTGAAAGCAGCTGAGTGTCACTTCCCCATCAGAGCAGCAACTTGAGCCAATATTGAGCTTTAAGAAGTATGAAGGAAGGGCAGCAAAGTATGTGACATGACTCAGCTAACTTTTTGAAATTTAAACATCAGCACCAACCGAACAAAAAAAAAAAAAGGTCCCTTTTACCAGGACTACTTTCATTTCACTCATGGGTACTATTTCCAGACTCCCTGGTCTTTTCCATATTTTAATAAAGACTTATGATAACCACATTTTATTTATATTTTCCAGTAAAACTTTGGTTTACTAAGTTGTCTTAACAGTAAAGCAAGTGCTCAATCAGTTCCCACTGACTCCAAAATACAAATCTCTCCAGTATGATCTCCATACAGTGGATGATTTCACTTTAGGTAAATCATTAGAGAATATTCTCAATTGCAGCCCTGTTAAATTATCACCTTCGCTTTGGAAAAGTTAAAACAGCAACCTGTGACCAAAGAAAATTCTTTTAAAACAGAAGACAGACTACAACAGCGTTGCTTCTGGCAGCAGCCCTATCTAGTGCCACTATAATCATTCATTTTCAATTTATATCCTTCCTGATGGCACAGTCCAAAAGGTGTTAAAAGCCATCACATGGTGAAATCACTCCATGATTCTTTCTTTCCAAGGTTAGTGAAAGGATTCATCATCCCTCTGGACTATTTAGAATGAACTACTCATCTTGACTATCCTCCAAACTAATAATTTGCAAAGTTTCTGCATCATGTCTCTATATGTTGCTTTACATATGTTGTTCTGCAATTCTCAACTTGTCTCACCAACACTTTCAGCGTTAGGCCTCTCAGTGCTTCCTTGATCTGAAGCATGAGTTGTCTTCTATAGAGCTCTGTAAATACTTTTCACTGTCCATATGCAAAGCTCACATAGCAGTAAAAACTCCAGAATAAACAGGAATCAACACCACCTCCAAAACTCCAACCAAGTGCCAGTACCTACATTCAACAGCAGTACAACTATTTTTTCCTATAGTAGCTAAAGTCCAGAAACATCCTATGTTCACAACTGGAATAATTCTTTTTATCAATCAGTTTCTTCTCCTTCATTATGAATGACGATCCCTTCCCTTTCATGTGAAACTACTACCTTGAAGATACATATGAGACTCTTTTACTGTACTATATGAAAATACTTAGTACTAAACTCAAAATACTTTGGGGAATATGATGCTGTTAAGAAACAACTAGTATCTCAGTAATTCAGAAACCCCTCTAAGAAAATTGTAGTTCCAAAGTGACAACTGGCATTTATAAACCAACAAGTGCTGTCAGTGATCTGTGCAATAAAGGGAAAGCTATCACACCAGATGAGAATGAAAGAAGTCTATTTTACAAATAGGCTTGACAGGAATCTAAATTTCTTGACGTACCTCCACAAAATACACATGAAAATGTATGGAAAACAGAAGTTCTATTAATACATTCCTAAACTTGACAATTAAAAATCACTGTGCATGAGAAAAGTTAATGTTTTAGTAAAGTGCTGCTGCAAAACCATTTTATTTCTTAAGCAAGTCTTAGGAGAAAACAGAATATTCTAAGACTATCCTAAGTCATCCTGTGTTGTTACTGCTACTGGAAAGCTGTTAAAAAGCAGGTACAATGACTAAGTTATAACTTGCTGATCCAAAGCTTTTTTAAAAACTCTGAATCAAAACAACTAGAATTTTGATGCCAGCAGTATCCTAACAGTGGAGTGGAAGCAATTAAAACTGATCTTAATGTCCTCTGTCACCACAGTAAAAGTACAATCTTTGCTTATTTGGTGGAGCTGAAAATATCACTCAATTACTGAATTTCCAATAGGAAAAACACACTATGCACAGTACAGAGTTTCTTATTTGAGTCTCAGCACAGGTAGAGTATCAGAAGTATCTGTTTTCTGGTCATGTACTCTGTGGAGTAACACAGATTACAAAATATGAATGACACTAACGTGGCCATCCAAAAAGCAAACATTCAATTATATTTTACCGTAATCATATGCAGCAACAGTGTTTCATGCTCACAGAAAGTGAGCAACATTATTAAGCCTATGGAATATCAGCCAGTTCAACAAGTGCTGATAGCTTGTTCACAGTTCAAAAAACAACTAACTTGTCCCATAAGAGAGTTCCTAGGTTGCTGTCCATCAATCAGAATCGACATCAGTGTTGATCAGGCAATCCCAGACAACTGCCAACAACAGACAAAACAAATTAGCATTCTACACAAGAGATTGCAGTAGCAACCACATGGATTGTATGTAACTGCTAATGTCATGGTCCAAAAGATAAACATTTTATTAATACTTTTTTTGCTACAGATTACTTTGCAATATATACTGACTTAGCAGTAAGAGATTGCTCCTAATGCAGGCACGGCAGGTCCTAAATATTACACAAGAGCAACCAGACTCTCCACTCTCCATCATCACAGTACAGACTGAGAACTCGCGATTTTGGCAAGCTTTTACTAGTTCTAGCTGCAGAGACACATAGAATGGGTGGGACAATTAGGTACTGAATTCTACTGACAAAAGCTGCACTGCTCATGTTGACAGCTTGTCCACCTCAAGCTTGCCTTCCCTGCATGGCCACAGTTAAAGAAATCTTCACTTCTGTGTGCACTCCATTATCAAGCAGAAGACATGCCAAAACATGTCAACATGTTTTACCACAGAAGTTTTGCAGAGTTTATGCCATGCAGTTAATACCACAGGTGAAAAAATGACTGGCAGGTCAGCAAGAGTCCACCTGTAAAATGGCCGATAAGCATCTTTTTCTTAACACCTTACTTCTGAAAGGGCTGCACAGGTTTTATGAGGAGTGGCTGACAGAGCTGGGGCTGTTTAACCTAAAGAAAAGGAGGCTCAGGAGAGACCTTATCACTCTCTACAACTACCTGAAAGGAGGTTGTAGTGAGGTGGGGGTCAGTCTCTTCTTGCAGATAACAAGTGACAGAACAAAAGGAAATGGCCTCAAGTTACAACAGGGGAGGTTTAGATTGGATACTAGGAAAATTTTTTTCATGGAAATGGTTGTCAAGCATTGGAACAGCCTGCCCAAGGAAGTGGTGGAGTCAACATCACTGAAGGTGTTCAAAAAACACATTGCACTTGAGGACAAGGTTTAATGGTGAACACAGAGGTGCCAGGTTGATTGTTGGACTTGATGACCTTAAATGTCTTCTCTAATTTTAACAATTCTTTGATTCTGCCATATAACATCTGTATTTAAAAATGTGTGTATTTTCTTTGGGAAGTTGTCTGTGACATTATACCCAAGCACAACTTATCAAGATATCTAATGCTTACTAGAGAATTCCTTGGATTAGAGAATATCCAGGAGATTCACCAACAGATCCCTCTAAAACAAGGCGGTACCTTCTCATCTCCAGGCAAGATGAGAAAGTCACACAGTAAATAACACGTAAGGGGGAAACAGTCTCCAAAGGATCTAGTACAATACTCCAACTTCTCCAGTAAATGGCGAATAGGGGGGGGAAACATCTGCACATATTCAACTAAAACAGTAATAATTAAACTGCTATTATTAAATACATAACATTATAAAGACTAACCTAACATTTTAGCAACGTACAGGCTGAGTTGTTGCTCATGGCCTTGCCGCCATGTTACCCACAGCCCTTAAACTGCACTGTGAAAGCAAAGCAGTTCCTCCAAAATAGTGAAATACAAACATCCTCTTTCTTGTAGGCATATTTCACATCCATCCTTTGAAATACAAGGATGTATTCCCTGAGGGGAAAAGAGAAACTATACTGTCAGGCAAATGCAGCCTCCTCCCTATGCCAGCAGAATTCCCTCTGTTCAGTTACTGAACGTCAAATACATGGGGATCCATCCTCTCTGAAGGGTAACTCATTCCTACATCATTTTGTATTGCCATCACCATAGTTTATGATGCTCTGGCACAAACTATGATTTCCACTAAACACCCCATTCCCTACCCAGAAAAAGAAAACACAACAAAACAGTCCTGACTGAGTTGGTATATTAAGCACTTATAGCCTTCCCATAGTATTCACAGTGATAAATGTCCTCTAAAATTTTGTTTTTTCCTATGGAAGACTTAAAGTCACCTAGAAAACCATTCTGAGAGGGACCTTAAATAGATCACATCTGCTTCTATTAATACACTTCTCTACTGCTGTCAAATCTAAATCACAGGGACACACAGCAAACGGCATCAGGTTTATGACTAAAGAGAAAATCAAAGACCAGCATACATGGTACAAGCGCTGGTTCTTCTGACCACAGATAACCGAAAAAGTTCTGTCTGTGTTTTCACTGCTGCAAGCAACAGTAATAGTAAAAGCAAGAGCACTTTTTTTCTGGTACTTTTTACTCCACCCCTTCTAACCCCCAAAAGAATTAACAGGAAAACTTATTTAACAGGCTGTAAGTGTAAAAAAGAAAAGGTGAAAGGTAATAATATATTATCTTCCACGTTTACTTGAGAGATACATATTATTAAAAACATAAAAATACAAGGTGTATTGTAAATTCAGATGGGATACCTCTTTTTTGATTTGCCAAACCTCTAATGATGTCTTCTTTATATGAATTCAAATAAGGTACACTTCATCTTCTTGTAATTTACAACTAATAAAGTTTAGTTTAATCTAAGGAAGGGAGAACAACAATAGAGAGAAGAGCAGCATATTTGGGGTGGTTTTTTTCATTAGATTAAGCTGAAGATTTACAGACCAGGAAACATTTTTCTCCTGCCTGCTCTGCAGCACTTACGATTCAAGTAAATACAAGTTACAAAAATACCACCTGTCTGATGGACATCCTGTGAGCCCCAGTCCGTTGCTTGTAAGGACAATACTAATGCTTTTCAACATCATCATGGCTGGGCTTCGCGAGCGAAGATTTGGGAAGGACTCTACCCACGTTTGTTGCAAGTGCGTTGGTGGCTAAAAAGGCCAATATGAGATAGACATGTCCAGTTGCAAAAGGCACAGCAGAAAGACTCCTTAGG